>NW_027167915.1:62500-93427 GCF_040954835.1 Lepisosteus oculatus | reverse complement strand
AACTAAGTTTTTTGGAGGGAAAACGCACGGGAGCCGAAAAGGGGGCCGGCCTGCTTGCCCAGAGAGTCGAGACGCGGGAAAGTGCACAGAGGGAGCACGGGAACGGAGACGGGGAGGGGGAGGGGGAGAGAGAGACACACAGATGGACGAGAGACGAGACCCGAGAAGAAGGAGCTCCAGTCCACCTCGCTTGCTTGCTTGCTTGCTTGCTTGCTAGCTACGTCTGTCTTTTCACCGCTGAGAGAAGGTGGTGCACCGCTCCCGGAGGCGCTGCAATACCGGGCCGATGCGTGGAGAGGACGGAGCAAGCTCCTGATCCAGCTCCCTGTTCCAAAAATCCGTTTAATATGTGGTCCCCCGATGGGGGACGTATCAGATATTAAACTGATAAGAACAGATACTACACTTGATCTTAGCCAAAAGGCCGAGAAGCGATGCCCGACGCCGGCCTTGGGCGGGCGCGCGGGCGTCCGGCTGGCGCGCAGCGGCGCAGGCCGACGCCTCGGGAGCCCGGTCCGCACGCGGCTGCCGGCCGCCCGGACTCCGCTCTCCCCCTCTCTTGCCTGCCTGCTTGCTCGCCTGCCTGCCCGCCAGTCCCGGGCGGGGGCCCTGCTCTTGGATCTCCTGTCAACGGCCCGACAACGACCGCAGCCGCAGGGGGGCGCCAGCCGGCCGGCCTCCTTAGCTTAGGCCCCTCCCACCAGCAGCAGCTGTGCCGAGCGAGCTGCAAGCGAAAGCGGACCGTCGGCACCTGCGGGCAGAGGCAAGGGGCAGCGCTCTCTCGGGAGGGACGGGGACACACACACACACAGACGCGCGCGCCTGCCCGCCTGCCGGAAAAAAAGGAAGAAAAGGTGTATATACTAAGTTTTTTGGAGGGAAACCGCCCGGCTGTCGAAAGGGGCCCGCCTGCGAGGACGGGGACACACACACACACACACACACATACACACACACACACACACACACACACAAAAGCCACGCCTGCCTCCCTGGGAAAAGGCTGAAAAAACTAAGTTTTTTGGAGGGAAAACGCACGGGAGCCGAAAAGGGGGCCGGCCTGCTTGCCCAGAGAGTCGAGACGCGGGAAAGTGCACAGAGGGAGCACGGGAACGGAGACGGGGAGGGGGAGGGGGAGAGAGAGACACACAGATGGACGAGAGACGAGACCCGAGAAGAAGGAGCTCCAGTCCACCTCGCTTGCTTGCTTGCTTGCTTGCTTGCTAGCTACGTCTGTCTTTTCACCGCTGAGAGAAGGTGGTGCACCGCTCCCGGAGGCGCTGCAATACCGGGCCGATGCGTGGAGAGGACGGAGCAAGCTCCTGATCCAGCTCCCTGTTCCAAAAATCCGTTTAATATGTGGTCCCCCGATGGGGGACGTATCAGATATTAAACTGATAAGAACAGATACTACACTTGATCTTAGCCAAAAGGCCGAGAAGCGATGCCCGACGCCGGCCTTGGGCGGGCGCGCGGGCGTCCGGCTGGCGCGCAGCGGCGCAGGCCGACGCCTCGGGAGCCCGGTCCGCACGCGGCTGCCGGCCGCCCGGACTCCGCTCTCCCCCTCTCTTGCCTGCCTGCTTGCTCGCCTGCCTGCCCGCCAGTCCCGGGCGGGGGCCCTGCTCTTGGATCTCCTGTCAACGGCCCGACAACGACCGCAGCCGCAGGGGGGCGCCAGCCGGCCGGCCTCCTTAGCTTAGGCCCCTCCCACCAGCAGCAGCTGTGCCGAGCGAGCTGCAAGCGAAAGCGGACCGTCGGCACCTGCGGGCAGAGGCAAGGGGCAGCGCTCTCTCGGGAGGGACGGGGACACACACACACACAGACGCGCGCGCCTGCCCGCCTGCCGGAAAAAAAGGAAGAAAAGGTGTATATACTAAGTTTTTTGGAGGGAAACCGCCCGGCTGTCGAAAGGGGCCCGCCTGCGAGGACGGGGACACACACACACACACACACACACACATACACACACACACACACACACAAAAGCCACGCCTGCCTCCCTGGGAAAAGGCTGAAAAAACTAAGTTTTTTGGAGGGAAAACGCACGGGAGCCGAAAAGGGGGCCGGCCTGCTTGCCCAGAGAGTCGAGACGCGGGAAAGTGCACAGAGGGAGCACGGGAACGGAGACGGGGAGGGGGAGGGGGAGAGAGAGACACACAGATGGACGAGAGACGAGACCCGAGAAGAAGGAGCTCCAGTCCACCTCGCTTGCTTGCTTGCTTGCTTGCTTGCTAGCTACGTCTGTCTTTTCACCGCTGAGAGAAGGTGGTGCACCGCTCCCGGAGGCGCTGCAATACCGGGCCGATGCGTGGAGAGGACGGAGCAAGCTCCTGATCCAGCTCCCTGTTCCAAAAATCCGTTTAATATGTGGTCCCCCGATGGGGGACGTATCAGATATTAAACTGATAAGAACAGATACTACACTTGATCTTAGCCAAAAGGCCGAGAAGCGATGCCCGACGCCGGCCTTGGGCGGGCGCGCGGGCGTCCGGCTGGCGCGCAGCGGCGCAGGCCGACGCCTCGGGAGCCCGGTCCGCACGCGGCTGCCGGCCGCCCGGACTCCGCTCTCCCCCTCTCTTGCCTGCCTGCTTGCTCGCCTGCCTGCCCGCCAGTCCCGGGCGGGGGCCCTGCTCTTGGATCTCCTGTCAACGGCCCGACAACGACCGCAGCCGCAGGGGGGCGCCAGCCGGCCGGCCTCCTTAGCTTAGGCCCCTCCCACCAGCAGCAGCTGTGCCGAGCGAGCTGCAAGCGAAAGCGGACCGTCGGCACCTGCGGGCAGAGGCAAGGGGCAGCGCTCTCTCGGGAGGGACGGGGACACACACACACACAGACGCGCGCGCCTGCCCGCCTGCCGGAAAAAAAGGAAGAAAAGGTGTATATACTAAGTTTTTTGGAGGGAAACCGCCCGGCTGTCGAAAGGGGCCCGCCTGCGAGGACGGGGACACACACACACACACACACACATACACACACACACACACACACACACACAAAAGCCACGCCTGCCTCCCTGGGAAAAGGCTGAAAAAACTAAGTTTTTTGGAGGGAAAACGCACGGGAGCCGAAAAGGGGGCCGGCCTGCTTGCCCAGAGAGTCGAGACGCGGGAAAGTGCACAGAGGGAGCACGGGAACGGAGACGGGGAGGGGGAGGGGGAGAGAGAGACACACAGATGGACGAGAGACGAGACCCGAGAAGAAGGAGCTCCAGTCCACCTCGCTTGCTTGCTTGCTTGCTTGCTTGCTAGCTACGTCTGTCTTTTCACCGCTGAGAGAAGGTGGTGCACCGCTCCCGGAGGCGCTGCAATACCGGGCCGATGCGTGGAGAGGACGGAGCAAGCTCCTGATCCAGCTCCCTGTTCCAAAAATCCGTTTAATATGTGGTCCCCCGATGGGGGACGTATCAGATATTAAACTGATAAGAACAGATACTACACTTGATCTTAGCCAAAAGGCCGAGAAGCGATGCCCGACGCCGGCCTTGGGCGGGCGCGCGGGCGTCCGGCTGGCGCGCAGCGGCGCAGGCCGACGCCTCGGGAGCCCGGTCCGCACGCGGCTGCCGGCCGCCCGGACTCCGCTCTCCCCCTCTCTTGCCTGCCTGCTTGCTCGCCTGCCTGCCCGCCAGTCCCGGGCGGGGGCCCTGCTCTTGGATCTCCTGTCAACGGCCCGACAACGACCGCAGCCGCAGGGGGGCGCCAGCCGGCCGGCCTCCTTAGCTTAGGCCCCTCCCACCAGCAGCAGCTGTGCCGAGCGAGCTGCAAGCGAAAGCGGACCGTCGGCACCTGCGGGCAGAGGCAAGGGGCAGCGCTCTCTCGGGAGGGACGGGGACACACACACACACAGACGCGCGCGCCTGCCCGCCTGCCGGAAAAAAAGGAAGAAAAGGTGTATATACTAAGTTTTTTGGAGGGAAACCGCCCGGCTGTCGAAAGGGGCCCGCCTGCGAGGACGGGGACACACACACACACACACACACACATACACACACACACACACACACACAAAAGCCACGCCTGCCTCCCTGGGAAAAGGCTGAAAAAACTAAGTTTTTTGGAGGGAAAACGCACGGGAGCCGAAAAGGGGGCCGGCCTGCTTGCCCAGAGAGTCGAGACGCGGGAAAGTGCACAGAGGGAGCACGGGAACGGAGACGGGGAGGGGGAGGGGGAGAGAGAGACACACAGATGGACGAGAGACGAGACCCGAGAAGAAGGAGCTCCAGTCCACCTCGCTTGCTTGCTTGCTTGCTTGCTTGCTAGCTACGTCTGTCTTTTCACCGCTGAGAGAAGGTGGTGCACCGCTCCCGGAGGCGCTGCAATACCGGGCCGATGCGTGGAGAGGACGGAGCAAGCTCCTGATCCAGCTCCCTGTTCCAAAAATCCGTTTAATATGTGGTCCCCCGATGGGGGACGTATCAGATATTAAACTGATAAGAACAGATACTACACTTGATCTTAGCCAAAAGGCCGAGAAGCGATGCCCGACGCCGGCCTTGGGCGGGCGCGCGGGCGTCCGGCTGGCGCGCAGCGGCGCAGGCCGACGCCTCGGGAGCCCGGTCCGCACGCGGCTGCCGGCCGCCCGGACTCCGCTCTCCCCCTCTCTTGCCTGCCTGCTTGCTCGCCTGCCTGCCCGCCAGTCCCGGGCGGGGGCCCTGCTCTTGGATCTCCTGTCAACGGCCCGACAACGACCGCAGCCGCAGGGGGGCGCCAGCCGGCCGGCCTCCTTAGCTTAGGCCCCTCCCACCAGCAGCAGCTGTGCCGAGCGAGCTGCAAGCGAAAGCGGACCGTCGGCACCTGCGGGCAGAGGCAAGGGGCAGCGCTCTCTCGGGAGGGACGGGGACACACACACACACAGACGCGCGCGCCTGCCCGCCTGCCGGAAAAAAAGGAAGAAAAGGTGTATATACTAAGTTTTTTGGAGGGAAACCGCCCGGCTGTCGAAAGGGGCCCGCCTGCGAGGACGGGGACACACACACACACACACACACACACATACACACACACACACACACACACAAAAGCCACGCCTGCCTCCCTGGGAAAAGGCTGAAAAAACTAAGTTTTTTGGAGGGAAAACGCACGGGAGCCGAAAAGGGGGCCGGCCTGCTTGCCCAGAGAGTCGAGACGCGGGAAAGTGCACAGAGGGAGCACGGGAACGGAGACGGGGAGGGGGAGGGGGAGAGAGAGACACACAGATGGACGAGAGACGAGACCCGAGAAGAAGGAGCTCCAGTCCACCTCGCTTGCTTGCTTGCTTGCTTGCTTGCTAGCTACGTCTGTCTTTTCACCGCTGAGAGAAGGTGGTGCACCGCTCCCGGAGGCGCTGCAATACCGGGCCGATGCGTGGAGAGGACGGAGCAAGCTCCTGATCCAGCTCCCTGTTCCAAAAATCCGTTTAATATGTGGTCCCCCGATGGGGGACGTATCAGATATTAAACTGATAAGAACAGATACTACACTTGATCTTAGCCAAAAGGCCGAGAAGCGATGCCCGACGCCGGCCTTGGGCGGGCGCGCGGGCGTCCGGCTGGCGCGCAGCGGCGCAGGCCGACGCCTCGGGAGCCCGGTCCGCACGCGGCTGCCGGCCGCCCGGACTCCGCTCTCCCCCTCTCTTGCCTGCCTGCTTGCTCGCCTGCCTGCCCGCCAGTCCCGGGCGGGGGCCCTGCTCTTGGATCTCCTGTCAACGGCCCGACAACGACCGCAGCCGCAGGGGGGCGCCAGCCGGCCGGCCTCCTTAGCTTAGGCCCCTCCCACCAGCAGCAGCTGTGCCGAGCGAGCTGCAAGCGAAAGCGGACCGTCGGCACCTGCGGGCAGAGGCAAGGGGCAGCGCTCTCTCGGGAGGGACGGGGACACACACACACACAGACGCGCGCGCCTGCCCGCCTGCCGGAAAAAAAGGAAGAAAAGGTGTATATACTAAGTTTTTTGGAGGGAAACCGCCCGGCTGTCGAAAGGGGCCCGCCTGCGAGGACGGGGACACACACACACACACACACACATACACACACACACACACACACACACACAAAAGCCACGCCTGCCTCCCTGGGAAAAGGCTGAAAAAACTAAGTTTTTTGGAGGGAAAACGCACGGGAGCCGAAAAGGGGGCCGGCCTGCTTGCCCAGAGAGTCGAGACGCGGGAAAGTGCACAGAGGGAGCACGGGAACGGAGACGGGGAGGGGGAGGGGGAGAGAGAGACACACAGATGGACGAGAGACGAGACCCGAGAAGAAGGAGCTCCAGTCCACCTCGCTTGCTTGCTTGCTTGCTTGCTTGCTAGCTACGTCTGTCTTTTCACCGCTGAGAGAAGGTGGTGCACCGCTCCCGGAGGCGCTGCAATACCGGGCCGATGCGTGGAGAGGACGGAGCAAGCTCCTGATCCAGCTCCCTGTTCCAAAAATCCGTTTAATATGTGGTCCCCCGATGGGGGACGTATCAGATATTAAACTGATAAGAACAGATACTACACTTGATCTTAGCCAAAAGGCCGAGAAGCGATGCCCGACGCCGGCCTTGGGCGGGCGCGCGGGCGTCCGGCTGGCGCGCAGCGGCGCAGGCCGACGCCTCGGGAGCCCGGTCCGCACGCGGCTGCCGGCCGCCCGGACTCCGCTCTCCCCCTCTCTTGCCTGCCTGCTTGCTCGCCTGCCTGCCCGCCAGTCCCGGGCGGGGGCCCTGCTCTTGGATCTCCTGTCAACGGCCCGACAACGACCGCAGCCGCAGGGGGGCGCCAGCCGGCCGGCCTCCTTAGCTTAGGCCCCTCCCACCAGCAGCAGCTGTGCCGAGCGAGCTGCAAGCGAAAGCGGACCGTCGGCACCTGCGGGCAGAGGCAAGGGGCAGCGCTCTCTCGGGAGGGACGGGGACACACACACACACAGACGCGCGCGCCTGCCCGCCTGCCGGAAAAAAAGGAAGAAAAGGTGTATATACTAAGTTTTTTGGAGGGAAACCGCCCGGCTGTCGAAAGGGGCCCGCCTGCGAGGACGGGGACACACACACACACACACACACACATACACACACACACACACACACACAAAAGCCACGCCTGCCTCCCTGGGAAAAGGCTGAAAAAACTAAGTTTTTTGGAGGGAAAACGCACGGGAGCCGAAAAGGGGGCCGGCCTGCTTGCCCAGAGAGTCGAGACGCGGGAAAGTGCACAGAGGGAGCACGGGAACGGAGACGGGGAGGGGGAGGGGGAGAGAGAGACACACAGATGGACGAGAGACGAGACCCGAGAAGAAGGAGCTCCAGTCCACCTCGCTTGCTTGCTTGCTTGCTTGCTTGCTAGCTACGTCTGTCTTTTCACCGCTGAGAGAAGGTGGTGCACCGCTCCCGGAGGCGCTGCAATACCGGGCCGATGCGTGGAGAGGACGGAGCAAGCTCCTGATCCAGCTCCCTGTTCCAAAAATCCGTTTAATATGTGGTCCCCCGATGGGGGACGTATCAGATATTAAACTGATAAGAACAGATACTACACTTGATCTTAGCCAAAAGGCCGAGAAGCGATGCCCGACGCCGGCCTTGGGCGGGCGCGCGGGCGTCCGGCTGGCGCGCAGCGGCGCAGGCCGACGCCTCGGGAGCCCGGTCCGCACGCGGCTGCCGGCCGCCCGGACTCCGCTCTCCCCCTCTCTTGCCTGCCTGCTTGCTCGCCTGCCTGCCCGCCAGTCCCGGGCGGGGGCCCTGCTCTTGGATCTCCTGTCAACGGCCCGACAACGACCGCAGCCGCAGGGGGGCGCCAGCCGGCCGGCCTCCTTAGCTTAGGCCCCTCCCACCAGCAGCAGCTGTGCCGAGCGAGCTGCAAGCGAAAGCGGACCGTCGGCACCTGCGGGCAGAGGCAAGGGGCAGCGCTCTCTCGGGAGGGACGGGGACACACACACACACAGACGCGCGCGCCTGCCCGCCTGCCGGAAAAAAAGGAAGAAAAGGTGTATATACTAAGTTTTTTGGAGGGAAACCGCCCGGCTGTCGAAAGGGGCCCGCCTGCGAGGACGGGGACACACACACACACACACACACATACACACACACACACACACACACACAAAAGCCACGCCTGCCTCCCTGGGAAAAGGCTGAAAAAACTAAGTTTTTTGGAGGGAAAACGCACGGGAGCCGAAAAGGGGGCCGGCCTGCTTGCCCAGAGAGTCGAGACGCGGGAAAGTGCACAGAGGGAGCACGGGAACGGAGACGGGGAGGGGGAGGGGGAGAGAGAGACACACAGATGGACGAGAGACGAGACCCGAGAAGAAGGAGCTCCAGTCCACCTCGCTTGCTTGCTTGCTTGCTTGCTTGCTAGCTACGTCTGTCTTTTCACCGCTGAGAGAAGGTGGTGCACCGCTCCCGGAGGCGCTGCAATACCGGGCCGATGCGTGGAGAGGACGGAGCAAGCTCCTGATCCAGCTCCCTGTTCCAAAAATCCGTTTAATATGTGGTCCCCCGATGGGGGACGTATCAGATATTAAACTGATAAGAACAGATACTACACTTGATCTTAGCCAAAAGGCCGAGAAGCGATGCCCGACGCCGGCCTTGGGCGGGCGCGCGGGCGTCCGGCTGGCGCGCAGCGGCGCAGGCCGACGCCTCGGGAGCCCGGTCCGCACGCGGCTGCCGGCCGCCCGGACTCCGCTCTCCCCCTCTCTTGCCTGCCTGCTTGCTCGCCTGCCTGCCCGCCAGTCCCGGGCGGGGGCCCTGCTCTTGGATCTCCTGTCAACGGCCCGACAACGACCGCAGCCGCAGGGGGGCGCCAGCCGGCCGGCCTCCTTAGCTTAGGCCCCTCCCACCAGCAGCAGCTGTGCCGAGCGAGCTGCAAGCGAAAGCGGACCGTCGGCACCTGCGGGCAGAGGCAAGGGGCAGCGCTCTCTCGGGAGGGACGGGGACACACACACACACAGACGCGCGCGCCTGCCCGCCTGCCGGAAAAAAAGGAAGAAAAGGTGTATATACTAAGTTTTTTGGAGGGAAACCGCCCGGCTGTCGAAAGGGGCCCGCCTGCGAGGACGGGGACACACACACACACACACACACATACACACACACACACACACACACACAAAAGCCACGCCTGCCTCCCTGGGAAAAGGCTGAAAAAACTAAGTTTTTTGGAGGGAAAACGCACGGGAGCCGAAAAGGGGGCCGGCCTGCTTGCCCAGAGAGTCGAGACGCGGGAAAGTGCACAGAGGGAGCACGGGAACGGAGACGGGGAGGGGGAGGGGGAGAGAGAGACACACAGATGGACGAGAGACGAGACCCGAGAAGAAGGAGCTCCAGTCCACCTCGCTTGCTTGCTTGCTTGCTTGCTTGCTAGCTACGTCTGTCTTTTCACCGCTGAGAGAAGGTGGTGCACCGCTCCCGGAGGCGCTGCAATACCGGGCCGATGCGTGGAGAGGACGGAGCAAGCTCCTGATCCAGCTCCCTGTTCCAAAAATCCGTTTAATATGTGGTCCCCCGATGGGGGACGTATCAGATATTAAACTGATAAGAACAGATTTTTTTTTTTTTTTTTTTTTTTTTTTTATTAGAAAAACAGTTCATAAAATATTTCATTAACTTCACATTCACACAAATTCCAACCTAAATCTACAGTTCATACATAATCATAATATTCATTTAACTTATTACCAATACAAACAAAAGCTTTCAACAACCCTCTTACCTAACCACAACACTTACCAACACAGGGCATCAAAACCCTATATAACTACACTTTATGGCAAGTCATCATTTTCTACAAAAACAAACCCTTCAAAACCCACCCGCTCCCTTACTTAACAAACCAAAAACGTCATTACACAATACAAACATAATCCAATCCCAAAAGCATAATACACAAAACATCAATACTCCTCATTACCATAAAACCACCCCTCATGCAAATTCCTATACCTTCCCACCTCCAGCACTAGTACTACACTCCATCACACTCTCCGTCCCTGGTACTACCTCTCTGTCGCTGTCTTCATCACTGCTGTCTCGTACTATAAACCCAAACAGTTTGTCAAAACTAGCGACACACTGTGCACATTCCAATTCAGTCTCCCCCAAAGCACGGATCCCAACAAGGAAATGATCTTTCAATACGTACTCAATATGCACGCTCTTATGCTGCATTTCCAACTCTCGTGACCCCTTCATCAGGAGCTCCCCCTCACTACTTAGATCCACAAAAGCATTGTCCTCAATCACAAGTACATCCATCTCCTGAAATCTAACACCATCGTACCAATCCTCCCATTCAGGGACCTTATCTGCAAAGAAAACTCTCTGCTTACGCTCCTCCCTCCAGGCAATAAGTTTAGCTCGGAGCCCTTTCTTCATTCGTGCCCTCCCCAAAAACCTCTCCGTTCCACCCGCTTCCTTCCTACCTTCTCCCCCTGTTTCTTCACCTGTCGTACCCTCCCCAATACTCTCTGCACCTCTAACAGCCTCTAAACTCCCCATCTGACCCAAAGCCTCACCACTATTACCTCCCGCCTCACTCTCTGCCCCCAATCCCTCAACCTCCAAAACCTCAAAAGGATTGGGGTCACCTCCATTCAACCTACCCTCCTTGCTCTTAGGCTCTGCTACCTCTCTCCCATGTTTCCTCTTCCCCTGCCTTTTTGTACACACCTCTTGAAACTCTCCCTTTCCCTCTTCAGGCCTCTCTCCCACCCCCGATGAGCCCTCCTCCAACCCTACACCCGTGCTGTGCCCGGAAACAACCGAGCACTGCCCGGAAGACTGCCCTGAGACCTCTTTATTTTCACCCCCGGCTTCCCTCAAAAGTCCTGACACACGACTAGGAGGCACCAAGTCCTCGTGTCCCAGATCCTGTTCCCTTAGGTTTTGCACTCCCAAAGACGTAGACATCCTGTCTTCCTCCATATCAATCCCGTTCTGATTGTCCAACGCCGAAACCATCGCATCTTGGTCGCCTCCGGAAGAGACAACCCCTTCCGCCTCCTGCTGGTCAGCGGTGACAGTGGCCTTTGGACCCGTCTCCGGGCCTCTCAGCTCCGTCACTGCGGCTGCATATGTACGCTCCCTCTGCGGGCAGGCTCGATACAGATGTCCCGGATCTCCACACAAATTACACGCAGCACGCTTTGTACATCCGCTTGTCACATGTCCCAACTCCCCACACCGTCGACACACCACTGCTTCACACTTGGCGGCCAAATGGCCTAATTCCCCACAAATCCTACAACCTGCAGGCATCCCTGAATAATGCAAAAAACCTCTATTCGGACCTATCGAAAAATTGGCTGGAGGGTGCATCACACCCCCAGCTTCCGAGGCTTTAGCTCTAAAACGAACCAAAAACTGTCTTTTCCCACTCCAATAACGTTCAGGGTCCAACATCTTCCTCCCCGCACTCACCACGTCCACATGCCGTTTCAAAAAATACACAATCTCTGCCTCTGGTACAAAGGGATTGTGCATTTGTACGTACAGAGGCCGTACTTCCCTCGCAAATAGTGGCTCTAACAGAAAAAAACTCAAGGGTTCTTTGTCTTTTAACTCCATCGCTTTGCTCCATACCCTGTTGCATATAGCCGGCGAAATCAAAGTCAGGTTCAAAATCCCTTTGGCTGGAAAATCTTGCAGACAAAACGTGTCTTCAGCCGTAATTCCAAACATCTTATGCAGAATTTCCTTCTCAAAAACGCCCCGAATCACAAACCGTTCCCCAACATCCAGGCTCTTCAAAACAAAACGCACGGTGTCTTTCATCTGCCCCTCTCGGGACAGAGGATCCCCCGCCGCCATAAAAAAAGGTCGTCCGCCGATCGTCGAAGTCATCTTGGTCCAAGCGTCTTCTGCTCCTTCAGCAATCCCAAATCCTCGATGGCTCCTCCGAAAGCAATCCTTCCCGCCGCCGCCTTCACTTCCTTATGACTGTTTTCCCAGCCGCGGTCAAGCCACGTACTGGGATCGCAGCCAAAAGGCCGAGAAGCGATGCCCGACGCCGGCCTTGGGCGGGCGCGCGGGCGTCCGGCTGGCGCGCAGCGGCGCAGGCCGACGCCTCGGGAGCCCGGTCCGCACGCGGCTGCCGGCCGCCCGGACTCCGCTCTCCCCCTCTCTTGCCTGCCTGCTTGCTCGCCTGCCTGCCCGCCAGTCCCGGGCGGGGGCCCTGCTCTTGGATCTCCTGTCAACGGCCCGACAACGACCGCAGCCGCAGGGGGGCGCCAGCCGGCCGGCCTCCTTAGCTTAGGCCCCTCCCACCAGCAGCAGCTGTGCCGAGCGAGCTGCAAGCGAAAGCGGACCGTCGGCACCTGCGGGCAGAGGCAAGGGGCAGCGCTCTCTCGGGAGGGACGGGGACACACACACACACAGACGCGCGCGCCTGCCCGCCTGCCGGAAAAAAAGGAAGAAAAGGTGTATATACTAAGTTTTTTGGAGGGAAACCGCCCGGCTGTCGAAAGGGGCCCGCCTGCGAGGACGGGGACACACACACACACACACACACACATACACACACACACACACACACACAAAAGCCACGCCTGCCTCCCTGGGAAAAGGCTGAAAAAACTAAGTTTTTTGGAGGGAAAACGCACGGGAGCCGAAAAGGGGGCCGGCCTGCTTGCCCAGAGAGTCGAGACGCGGGAAAGTGCACAGAGGGAGCACGGGAACGGAGACGGGGAGGGGGAGGGGGAGAGAGAGACACACAGATGGACGAGAGACGAGACCCGAGAAGAAGGAGCTCCAGTCCACCTCGCTTGCTTGCTTGCTTGCTTGCTTGCTAGCTACGTCTGTCTTTTCACCGCTGAGAGAAGGTGGTGCACCGCTCCCGGAGGCGCTGCAATACCGGGCCGATGCGTGGAGAGGACGGAGCAAGCTCCTGATCCAGCTCCCTGTTCCAAAAATCCGTTTAATATGTGGTCCCCCGATGGGGGACGTATCAGATATTAAACTGATAAGAACAGATACTACACTTGATCTTAGCCAAAAGGCCGAGAAGCGATGCCCGACGCCGGCCTTGGGCGGGCGCGCGGGCGTCCGGCTGGCGCGCAGCGGCGCAGGCCGACGCCTCGGGAGCCCCGGTCCGCACGCGGCTGCCGGCCGCCCGGACTCCGCTCTCCCCCTCTCTTGCCTGCCTGCTTGCTCGCCTGCCTGCCCGCCAGTCCCGGGCGGGGGCCCTGCTCTTGGATCTCCTGTCAACGGCCCGACAACGACCGCAGCCGCAGGGGGGCGCCAGCCGGCCGGCCTCCTTAGCTTAGGCCCCTCCCACCAGCAGCAGCTGTGCCGAGCGAGCTGCAAGCGAAAGCGGACCGTCGGCACCTGCGGGCAGAGGCAAGGGGCAGCGCTCTCTCGGGAGGGACGGGGACACACACACACACAGACGCGCGCGCCTGCCCGCCTGCCGGAAAAAAAGGAAGAAAAGGTGTATATACTAAGTTTTTTGGAGGGAAACCGCCCGGCTGTCGAAAGGGGCCCGCCTGCGAGGACGGGGACACACACACACACACACACACATACACACACACACACACACACACACACAAAAGCCACGCCTGCCTCCCTGGGAAAAGGCTGAAAAAACTAAGTTTTTTGGAGGGAAAACGCACGGGAGCCGAAAAGGGGGCCGGCCTGCTTGCCCAGAGAGTCGAGACGCGGGAAAGTGCACAGAGGGAGCACGGGAACGGAGACGGGGAGGGGGAGGGGGAGAGAGAGACACACAGATGGACGAGAGACGAGACCCGAGAAGAAGGAGCTCCAGTCCACCTCGCTTGCTTGCTTGCTTGCTTGCTTGCTAGCTACGTCTGTCTTTTCACCGCTGAGAGAAGGTGGTGCACCGCTCCCGGAGGCGCTGCAATACCGGGCCGATGCGTGGAGAGGACGGAGCAAGCTCCTGATCCAGCTCCCTGTTCCAAAAATCCGTTTAATATGTGGTCCCCCGATGGGGGACGTATCAGATATTAAACTGATAAGAACAGATACTACACTTGATCTTAGCCAAAAGGCCGAGAAGCGATGCCCGACGCCGGCCTTGGGCGGGCGCGCGGGCGTCCGGCTGGCGCGCAGCGGCGCAGGCCGACGCCTCGGGAGCCCGGTCCGCACGCGGCTGCCGGCCGCCCGGACTCCGCTCTCCCCCTCTCTTGCCTGCCTGCTTGCTCGCCTGCCTGCCCGCCAGTCCCGGGCGGGGGCCCTGCTCTTGGATCTCCTGTCAACGGCCCGACAACGACCGCAGCCGCAGGGGGGCGCCAGCCGGCCGGCCTCCTTAGCTTAGGCCCCTCCCACCAGCAGCAGCTGTGCCGAGCGAGCTGCAAGCGAAAGCGGACCGTCGGCACCTGCGGGCAGAGGCAAGGGGCAGCGCTCTCTCGGGAGGGACGGGGACACACACACACACAGACGCGCGCGCCTGCCCGCCTGCCGGAAAAAAAGGAAGAAAAGGTGTATATACTAAGTTTTTTGGAGGGAAACCGCCCGGCTGTCGAAAGGGGCCCGCCTGCGAGGACGGGGACACACACACACACACACACACACACATACACACACACACACACACACACAAAGCCACGCCTGCCTCCCTGGGAAAAGGCTGAAAAAACTAAGTTTTTTGGAGGGAAAACGCACGGGAGCCGAAAAGGGGGCCGGCCTGCTTGCCCAGAGAGTCGAGACGCGGGAAAGTGCACAGAGGGAGCACGGGAACGGAGACGGGGAGGGGGAGGGGGAGAGAGAGACACACAGATGGACGAGAGACGAGACCCGAGAAGAAGGAGCTCCAGTCCACCTCGCTTGCTTGCTTGCTTGCTTGCTTGCTAGCTACGTCTGTCTTTTCACCGCTGAGAGAAGGTGGTGCACCGCTCCCGGAGGCGCTGCAATACCGGGCCGATGCGTGGAGAGGACGGAGCAAGCTCCTGATCCAGCTCCCTGTTCCAAAAATCCGTTTAATATGTGGTCCCCCGATGGGGGACGTATCAGATATTAAACTGATAAGAACAGATACTACACTTGATCTTAGCCAAAAGGCCGAGAAGCGATGCCCGACGCCGGCCTTGGGCGGGCGCGCGGGCGTCCGGCTGGCGCGCAGCGGCGCAGGCCGACGCCTCGGGAGCCCGGTCCGCACGCGGCTGCCGGCCGCCCGGACTCCGCTCTCCCCCTCTCTTGCCTGCCTGCTTGCTCGCCTGCCTGCCCGCCAGTCCCGGGCGGGGGCCCTGCTCTTGGATCTCCTGTCAACGGCCCGACAACGACCGCAGCCGCAGGGGGGCGCCAGCCGGCCGGCCTCCTTAGCTTAGGCCCCTCCCACCAGCAGCAGCTGTGCCGAGCGAGCTGCAAGCGAAAGCGGACCGTCGGCACCTGCGGGCAGAGGCAAGGGGCAGCGCTCTCTCGGGAGGGACGGGGACACACACACACACAGACGCGCGCGCCTGCCCGCCTGCCGGAAAAAAAGGAAGAAAAGGTGTATATACTAAGTTTTTTGGAGGGAAACCGCCCGGCTGTCGAAAGGGGCCCGCCTGCGAGGACGGGGACACACACACACACACACACACATACACACACACACACACACACACACAAAAGCCACGCCTGCCTCCCTGGGAAAAGGCTGAAAAAACTAAGTTTTTTGGAGGGAAAACGCACGGGAGCCGAAAAGGGGGCCGGCCTGCTTGCCCAGAGAGTCGAGACGCGGGAAAGTGCACAGAGGGAGCACGGGAACGGAGACGGGGAGGGGGAGGGGGAGAGAGAGACACACAGATGGACGAGAGACGAGACCCGAGAAGAAGGAGCTCCAGTCCACCTCGCTTGCTTGCTTGCTTGCTTGCTTGCTAGCTACGTCTGTCTTTTCACCGCTGAGAGAAGGTGGTGCACCGCTCCCGGAGGCGCTGCAATACCGGGCCGATGCGTGGAGAGGACGGAGCAAGCTCCTGATCCAGCTCCCTGTTCCAAAAATCCGTTTAATATGTGGTCCCCCGATGGGGGACGTATCAGATATTAAACTGATAAGAACAGATACTACACTTGATCTTAGCCAAAAGGCCGAGAAGCGATGCCCGACGCCGGCCTTGGGCGGGCGCGCGGGCGTCCGGCTGGCGCGCAGCGGCGCAGGCCGACGCCTCGGGAGCCCGGTCCGCACGCGGCTGCCGGCCGCCCGGACTCCGCTCTCCCCCTCTCTTGCCTGCCTGCTTGCTCGCCTGCCTGCCCGCCAGTCCCGGGCGGGGGCCCTGCTCTTGGATCTCCTGTCAACGGCCCGACAACGACCGCAGCCGCAGGGGGGCGCCAGCCGGCCGGCCTCCTTAGCTTAGGCCCCTCCCACCAGCAGCAGCTGTGCCGAGCGAGCTGCAAGCGAAAGCGGACCGTCGGCACCTGCGGGCAGAGGCAAGGGGCAGCGCTCTCTCGGGAGGGACGGGGACACACACACACACAGACGCGCGCGCCTGCCCGCCTGCCGGAAAAAAAGGAAGAAAAGGTGTATATACTAAGTTTTTTGGAGGGAAACCGCCCGGCTGTCGAAAGGGGCCCGCCTGCGAGGACGGGGACACACACACACACACACACACATACACACACACACACACACACACACAAAAGCCACGCCTGCCTCCCTGGGAAAAGGCTGAAAAAACTAAGTTTTTTGGAGGGAAAACGCACGGGAGCCGAAAAGGGGGCCGGCCTGCTTGCCCAGAGAGTCGAGACGCGGGAAAGTGCACAGAGGGAGCACGGGAACGGAGACGGGGAGGGGGAGGGGGAGAGAGAGACACACAGATGGACGAGAGACGAGACCCGAGAAGAAGGAGCTCCAGTCCACCTCGCTTGCTTGCTTGCTTGCTTGCTTGCTAGCTACGTCTGTCTTTTCACCGCTGAGAGAAGGTGGTGCACCGCTCCCGGAGGCGCTGCAATACCGGGCCGATGCGTGGAGAGGACGGAGCAAGCTCCTGATCCAGCTCCCTGTTCCAAAAATCCGTTTAATATGTGGTCCCCCGATGGGGGACGTATCAGATATTAAACTGATAAGAACAGATACTACACTTGATCTTAGCCAAAAGGCCGAGAAGCGATGCCCGACGCCGGCCTTGGGCGGGCGCGCGGGCGTCCGGCTGGCGCGCAGCGGCGCAGGCCGACGCCTCGGGAGCCCGGTCCGCACGCGGCTGCCGGCCGCCCGGACTCCGCTCTCCCCCTCTCTTGCCTGCCTGCTTGCTCGCCTGCCTGCCCGCCAGTCCCGGGCGGGGGCCCTGCTCTTGGATCTCCTGTCAACGGCCCGACAACGACCGCAGCCGCAGGGGGGCGCCAGCCGGCCGGCCTCCTTAGCTTAGGCCCCTCCCACCAGCAGCAGCTGTGCCGAGCGAGCTGCAAGCGAAAGCGGACCGTCGGCACCTGCGGGCAGAGGCAAGGGGCAGCGCTCTCTCGGGAGGGACGGGGACACACACACACACAGACGCGCGCGCCTGCCCGCCTGCCGGAAAAAAAGGAAGAAAAGGTGTATATACTAAGTTTTTTGGAGGGAAACCGCCCGGCTGTCGAAAGGGGCCCGCCTGCGAGGACGGGGACACACACACACACACACACACACATACACACACACACACACACACACAAAAGCCACGCCTGCCTCCCTGGGAAAAGGCTGAAAAAACTAAGTTTTTTGGAGGGAAAACGCACGGGAGCCGAAAAGGGGGCCGGCCTGCTTGCCCAGAGAGTCGAGACGCGGGAAAGTGCACAGAGGGAGCACGGGAACGGAGACGGGGAGGGGGAGGGGGAGAGAGAGACACACAGATGGACGAGAGACGAGACCCGAGAAGAAGGAGCTCCAGTCCACCTCGCTTGCTTGCTTGCTTGCTTGCTTGCTAGCTACGTCTGTCTTTTCACCGCTGAGAGAAGGTGGTGCACCGCTCCCGGAGGCGCTGCAATACCGGGCCGATGCGTGGAGAGGACGGAGCAAGCTCCTGATCCAGCTCCCTGTTCCAAAAATCCGTTTAATATGTGGTCCCCCGATGGGGGACGTATCAGATATTAAACTGATAAGAACAGATACTACACTTGATCTTAGCCAAAAGGCCGAGAAGCGATGCCCGACGCCGGCCTTGGGCGGGCGCGCGGGCGTCCGGCTGGCGCGCAGCGGCGCAGGCCGACGCCTCGGGAGCCCGGTCCGCACGCGGCTGCCGGCCGCCCGGACTCCGCTCTCCCCCTCTCTTGCCTGCCTGCTTGCTCGCCTGCCTGCCCGCCAGTCCCGGGCGGGGGCCCTGCTCTTGGATCTCCTGTCAACGGCCCGACAACGACCGCAGCCGCAGGGGGGCGCCAGCCGGCCGGCCTCCTTAGCTTAGGCCCCTCCCACCAGCAGCAGCTGTGCCGAGCGAGCTGCAAGCGAAAGCGGACCGTCGGCACCTGCGGGCAGAGGCAAGGGGCAGCGCTCTCTCGGGAGGGACGGGGACACACACACACACAGACGCGCGCGCCTGCCCGCCTGCCGGAAAAAAAGGAAGAAAAGGTGTATATACTAAGTTTTTTGGAGGGAAACCGCCCGGCTGTCGAAAGGGGCCCGCCTGCGAGGACGGGGACACACACACACACACACACACACATACACACACACACACACACACACAAAAGCCACGCCTGCCTCCCTGGGAAAAGGCTGAAAAAACTAAGTTTTTTGGAGGGAAAACGCACGGGAGCCGAAAAGGGGGCCGGCCTGCTTGCCCAGAGAGTCGAGACGCGGGAAAGTGCACAGAGGGAGCACGGGAACGGAGACGGGGAGGGGGAGGGGGAGAGAGAGACACACAGATGGACGAGAGACGAGACCCGAGAAGAAGGAGCTCCAGTCCACCTCGCTTGCTTGCTTGCTTGCTTGCTTGCTAGCTACGTCTGTCTTTTCACCGCTGAGAGAAGGTGGTGCACCGCTCCCGGAGGCGCTGCAATACCGGGCCGATGCGTGGAGAGGACGGAGCAAGCTCCTGATCCAGCTCCCTGTTCCAAAAATCCGTTTAATATGTGGTCCCCCGATGGGGGACGTATCAGATATTAAACTGATAAGAACAGATACTACACTTGATCTTAGCCAAAAGGCCGAGAAGCGATGCCCGACGCCGGCCTTGGGCGGGCGCGCGGGCGTCCGGCTGGCGCGCAGCGGCGCAGGCCGACGCCTCGGGAGCCCGGTCCGCACGCGGCTGCCGGCCGCCCGGACTCCGCTCTCCCCCTCTCTTGCCTGCCTGCTTGCTCGCCTGCCTGCCCGCCAGTCCCGGGCGGGGGCCCTGCTCTTGGATCTCCTGTCAACGGCCCGACAACGACCGCAGCCGCAGGGGGGCGCCAGCCGGCCGGCCTCCTTAGCTTAGGCCCCTCCCACCAGCAGCAGCTGTGCCGAGCGAGCTGCAAGCGAAAGCGGACCGTCGGCACCTGCGGGCAGAGGCAAGGGGCAGCGCTCTCTCGGGAGGGACGGGGACACACACACACACAGACGCGCGCGCCTGCCCGCCTGCCGGAAAAAAAGGAAGAAAAGGTGTATATACTAAGTTTTTTGGAGGGAAACCGCCCGGCTGTCGAAAGGGGCCCGCCTGCGAGGACGGGGACACACACACACACACACACATACACACACACACACACACACACACACAAAAGCCACGCCTGCCTCCCTGGGAAAAGGCTGAAAAAACTAAGTTTTTTGGAGGGAAAACGCACGGGAGCCGAAAAGGGGGCCGGCCTGCTTGCCCAGAGAGTCGAGACGCGGGAAAGTGCACAGAGGGAGCACGGGAACGGAGACGGGGAGGGGGAGGGGGAGAGAGAGACACACAGATGGACGAGAGACGAGACCCGAGAAGAAGGAGCTCCAGTCCACCTCGCTTGCTTGCTTGCTTGCTTGCTTGCTAGCTACGTCTGTCTTTTCACCGCTGAGAGAAGGTGGTGCACCGCTCCCGGAGGCGCTGCAATACCGGGCCGATGCGTGGAGAGGACGGAGCAAGCTCCTGATCCAGCTCCCTGTTCCAAAAATCCGTTTAATATGTGGTCCCCCGATGGGGGACGTATCAGATATTAAACTGATAAGAACAGATACTACACTTGATCTTAGCCAAAAGGCCGAGAAGCGATGCCCGACGCCGGCCTTGGGCGGGCGCGCGGGCGTCCGGCTGGCGCGCAGCGGCGCAGGCCGACGCCTCGGGAGCCCGGTCCGCACGCGGCTGCCGGCCGCCCGGACTCCGCTCTCCCCCTCTCTTGCCTGCCTGCTTGCTCGCCTGCCTGCCCGCCAGTCCCGGGCGGGGGCCCTGCTCTTGGATCTCCTGTCAACGGCCCGACAACGACCGCAGCCGCAGGGGGGCGCCAGCCGGCCGGCCTCCTTAGCTTAGGCCCCTCCCACCAGCAGCAGCTGTGCCGAGCGAGCTGCAAGCGAAAGCGGACCGTCGGCACCTGCGGGCAGAGGCAAGGGGCAGCGCTCTCTCGGGAGGGACGGGGACACACACACACACAGACGCGCGCGCCTGCCCGCCTGCCGGAAAAAAAGGAAGAAAAGGTGTATATACTAAGTTTTTTGGAGGGAAACCGCCCGGCTGTCGAAAGGGGCCCGCCTGCGAGGACGGGGACACACACACACACACACACACATACACACACACACACACACACACACAAAAGCCACGCCTGCCTCCCTGGGAAAAGGCTGAAAAAACTAAGTTTTTTGGAGGGAAAACGCACGGGAGCCGAAAAGGGGGCCGGCCTGCTTGCCCAGAGAGTCGAGACGCGGGAAAGTGCACAGAGGGAGCACGGGAACGGAGACGGGGAGGGGGAGGGGGAGAGAGAGACACACAGATGGACGAGAGACGAGACCCGAGAAGAAGGAGCTCCAGTCCACCTCGCTTGCTTGCTTGCTTGCTTGCTTGCTAGCTACGTCTGTCTTTTCACCGCTGAGAGAAGGTGGTGCACCGCTCCCGGAGGCGCTGCAATACCGGGCCGATGCGTGGAGAGGACGGAGCAAGCTCCTGATCCAGCTCCCTGTTCCAAAAATCCGTTTAATATGTGGTCCCCCGATGGGGGACGTATCAGATATTAAACTGATAAGAACAGATACTACACTTGATCTTAGCCAAAAGGCCGAGAAGCGATGCCCGACGCCGGCCTTGGGCGGGCGCGCGGGCGTCCGGCTGGCGCGCAGCGGCGCAGGCCGACGCCTCGGGAGCCCGGTCCGCACGCGGCTGCCGGCCGCCCGGACTCCGCTCTCCCCCTCTCTTGCCTGCCTGCTTGCTCGCCTGCCTGCCCGCCAGTCCCGGGCGGGGGCCCTGCTCTTGGATCTCCTGTCAACGGCCCGACAACGACCGCAGCCGCAGGGGGGCGCCAGCCGGCCGGCCTCCTTAGCTTAGGCCCCTCCCACCAGCAGCAGCTGTGCCGAGCGAGCTGCAAGCGAAAGCGGACCGTCGGCACCTGCGGGCAGAGGCAAGGGGCAGCGCTCTCTCGGGAGGGACGGGGACACACACACACACAGACGCGCGCGCCTGCCCGCCTGCCGGAAAAAAAGGAAGAAAAGGTGTATATACTAAGTTTTTTGGAGGGAAACCGCCCGGCTGTCGAAAGGGGCCCGCCTGCGAGGACGGGGACACACACACACACACACACACATACACACACACACACACACACACACAAAAGCCACGCCTGCCTCCCTGGGAAAAGGCTGAAAAAACTAAGTTTTTTGGAGGGAAAACGCACGGGAGCCGAAAAGGGGGCCGGCCTGCTTGCCCAGAGAGTCGAGACGCGGGAAAGTGCACAGAGGGAGCACGGGAACGGAGACGGGGAGGGGGAGGGGGAGAGAGAGACACACAGATGGACGAGAGACGAGACCCGAGAAGAAGGAGCTCCAGTCCACCTCGCTTGCTTGCTTGCTTGCTTGCTTGCTAGCTACGTCTGTCTTTTCACCGCTGAGAGAAGGTGGTGCACCGCTCCCGGAGGCGCTGCAATACCGGGCCGATGCGTGGAGAGGACGGAGCAAGCTCCTGATCCAGCTCCCTGTTCCAAAAATCCGTTTAATATGTGGTCCCCCGATGGGGGACGTATCAGATATTAAACTGATAAGAACAGATACTACACTTGATCTTAGCCAAAAGGCCGAGAAGCGATGCCCGACGCCGGCCTTGGGCGGGCGCGCGGGCGTCCGGCTGGCGCGCAGCGGCGCAGGCCGACGCCTCGGGAGCCCGGTCCGCACGCGGCTGCCGGCCGCCCGGACTCCGCTCTCCCCCTCTCTTGCCTGCCTGCTTGCTCGCCTGCCTGCCCGCCAGTCCCGGGCGGGGGCCCTGCTCTTGGATCTCCTGTCAACGGCCCGACAACGACCGCAGCCGCAGGGGGGCGCCAGCCGGCCGGCCTCCTTAGCTTAGGCCCCTCCCACCAGCAGCAGCTGTGCCGAGCGAGCTGCAAGCGAAAGCGGACCGTCGGCACCTGCGGGCAGAGGCAAGGGGCAGCGCTCTCTCGGGAGGGACGGGGACACACACACACACAGACGCGCGCGCCTGCCCGCCTGCCGGAAAAAAAGGAAGAAAAGGTGTATATACTAAGTTTTTTGGAGGGAAACCGCCCGGCTGTCGAAAGGGGCCCGCCTGCGAGGACGGGGACACACACACACACACACACACATACACACACACACACACACACACACAAAAGCCACGCCTGCCTCCCTGGGAAAAGGCTGAAAAAACTAAGTTTTTTGGAGGGAAAACGCACGGGAGCCGAAAAGGGGGCCGGCCTGCTTGCCCAGAGAGTCGAGACGCGGGAAAGTGCACAGAGGGAGCACGGGAACGGAGACGGGGAGGGGGAGGGGGAGAGAGAGACACACAGATGGACGAGAGACGAGACCCGAGAAGAAGGAGCTCCAGTCCACCTCGCTTGCTTGCTTGCTTGCTTGCTTGCTAGCTACGTCTGTCTTTTCACCGCTGAGAGAAGGTGGTGCACCGCTCCCGGAGGCGCTGCAATACCGGGCCGATGCGTGGAGAGGACGGAGCAAGCTCCTGATCCAGCTCCCTGTTCCAAAAATCCGTTTAATATGTGGTCCCCCGATGGGGGACGTATCAGATATTAAACTGATAAGAACAGATACTACACTTGATCTTAGCCAAAAGGCCGAGAAGCGATGCCCGACGCCGGCCTTGGGCGGGCGCGCGGGCGTCCGGCTGGCGCGCAGCGGCGCAGGCCGACGCCTCGGGAGCCCGGTCCGCACGCGGCTGCCGGCCGCCCGGACTCCGCTCTCCCCCTCTCTTGCCTGCCTGCTTGCTCGCCTGCCTGCCCGCCAGTCCCGGGCGGGGGCCCTGCTCTTGGATCTCCTGTCAACGGCCCGACAACGACCGCAGCCGCAGGGGGGCGCCAGCCGGCCGGCCTCCTTAGCTTAGGCCCCTCCCACCAGCAGCAGCTGTGCCGAGCGAGCTGCAAGCGAAAGCGGACCGTCGGCACCTGCGGGCAGAGGCAAGGGGCAGCGCTCTCTCGGGAGGGACGGGGACACACACACACACAGACGCGCGCGCCTGCCCGCCTGCCGGAAAAAAAGGAAGAAAAGGTGTATATACTAAGTTTTTTGGAGGGAAACCGCCCGGCTGTCGAAAGGGGCCCGCCTGCGAGGACGGGGACACACACACACACACACACACATACACACACACACACACACACACACAAAAGCCACGCCTGCCTCCCTGGGAAAAGGCTGAAAAAACTAAGTTTTTTGGAGGGAAAACGCACGGGAGCCGAAAAGGGGGCCGGCCTGCTTGCCCAGAGAGTCGAGACGCGGGAAAGTGCACAGAGGGAGCACGGGAACGGAGACGGGGAGGGGGAGGGGGAGAGAGAGACACACAGATGGACGAGAGACGAGACCCGAGAAGAAGGAGCTCCAGTCCACCTCGCTTGCTTGCTTGCTTGCTTGCTTGCTAGCTACGTCTGTCTTTTCACCGCTGAGAGAAGGTGGTGCACCGCTCCCGGAGGCGCTGCAATACCGGGCCGATGCGTGGAGAGGACGGAGCAAGCTCCTGATCCAGCTCCCTGTTCCAAAAATCCGTTTAATATGTGGTCCCCCGATGGGGGACGTATCAGATATTAAACTGATAAGAACAGATACTACACTTGATCTTAGCCAAAAGGCCGAGAAGCGATGCCCGACGCCGGCCTTGGGCGGGCGCGCGGGCGTCCGGCTGGCGCGCAGCGGCGCAGGCCGACGCCTCGGGAGCCCGGTCCGCACGCGGCTGCCGGCCGCCCGGACTCCGCTCTCCCCCTCTCTTGCCTGCCTGCTTGCTCGCCTGCCTGCCCGCCAGTCCCGGGCGGGGGCCCTGCTCTTGGATCTCCTGTCAACGGCCCGACAACGACCGCAGCCGCAGGGGGGCGCCAGCCGGCCGGCCTCCTTAGCTTAGGCCCCTCCCACCAGCAGCAGCTGTGCCGAGCGAGCTGCAAGCGAAAGCGGACCGTCGGCACCTGCGGGCAGAGGCAAGGGGCAGCGCTCTCTCGGGAGGGACGGGGACACACACACACACAGACGCGCGCGCCTGCCCGCCTGCCGGAAAAAAAGGAAGAAAAGGTGTATATACTAAGTTTTTTGGAGGGAAACCGCCCGGCTGTCGAAAGGGGCCCGCCTGCGAGGACGGGGACACACACACACACACACACACATACACACACACACACACACACACACAAAAGCCACGCCTGCCTCCCTGGGAAAAGGCTGAAAAAACTAAGTTTTTTGGAGGGAAAACGCACGGGAGCCGAAAAGGGGGCCGGCCTGCTTGCCCAGAGAGTCGAGACGCGGGAAAGTGCACAGAGGGAGCACGGGAACGGAGACGGGGAGGGGGAGGGGGAGAGAGAGACACACAGATGGACGAGAGACGAGACCCGAGAAGAAGGAGCTCCAGTCCACCTCGCTTGCTTGCTTGCTTGCTTGCTTGCTAGCTACGTCTGTCTTTTCACCGCTGAGAGAAGGTGGTGCACCGCTCCCGGAGGCGCTGCAATACCGGGCCGATGCGTGGAGAGGACGGAGCAAGCTCCTGATCCAGCTCCCTGTTCCAAAAATCCGTTTAATATGTGGTCCCCCGATGGGGGACGTATCAGATATTAAACTGATAAGAACAGATACTACACTTGATCTTAGCCAAAAGGCCGAGAAGCGATGCCCGACGCCGGCCTTGGGCGGGCGCGCGGGCGTCCGGCTGGCGCGCAGCGGCGCAGGCCGACGCCTCGGGAGCCCGGTCCGCACGCGGCTGCCGGCCGCCCGGACTCCGCTCTCCCCCTCTCTTGCCTGCCTGCTTGCTCGCCTGCCTGCCCGCCAGTCCCGGGCGGGGGCCCTGCTCTTGGATCTCCTGTCAACGGCCCGACAACGACCGCAGCCGCAGGGGGGCGCCAGCCGGCCGGCCTCCTTAGCTTAGGCCCCTCCCACCAGCAGCAGCTGTGCCGAGCGAGCTGCAAGCGAAAGCGGACCGTCGGCACCTGCGGGCAGAGGCAAGGGGCAGCGCTCTCTCGGGAGGGACGGGGACACACACACACACAGACGCGCGCGCCTGCCCGCCTGCCGGAAAAAAAGGAAGAAAAGGTGTATATACTAAGTTTTTTGGAGGGAAACCGCCCGGCTGTCGAAAGGGGCCCGCCTGCGAGGACGGGGACACACACACACACACACACATACACACACACACACACACACACACAAAGCCACGCCTGCCTCCCTGGGAAAAGGCTGAAAAAACTAAGTTTTTTGGAGGGAAAACGCACGGGAGCCGAAAAGGGGGCCGGCCTGCTTGCCCAGAGAGTCGAGACGCGGGAAAGTGCACAGAGGGAGCACGGGAACGGAGACGGGGAGGGGGAGGGGGAGAGAGAGACACACAGATGGACGAGAGACGAGACCCGAGAAGAAGGAGCTCCAGTCCACCTCGCTTGCTTGCTTGCTTGCTTGCTTGCTAGCTACGTCTGTCTTTTCACCGCTGAGAGAAGGTGGTGCACCGCTCCCGGAGGCGCTGCAATACCGGGCCGATGCGTGGAGAGGACGGAGCAAGCTCCTGATCCAGCTCCCTGTTCCAAAAATCCGTTTAATATGTGGTCCCCCGATGGGGGACGTATCAGATATTAAACTGATAAGAACAGATACTACACTTGATCTTAGCCAAAAGGCCGAGAAGCGATGCCCGACGCCGGCCTTGGGCGGGCGCGCGGGCGTCCGGCTGGCGCGCAGCGGCGCAGGCCGACGCCTCGGGAGCCCGGTCCGCACGCGGCTGCCGGCCGCCCGGACTCCGCTCTCCCCCTCTCTTGCCTGCCTGCTTGCTCGCCTGCCTGCCCGCCAGTCCCGGGCGGGGGCCCTGCTCTTGGATCTCCTGTCAACGGCCCGACAACGACCGCAGCCGCAGGGGGGCGCCAGCCGGCCGGCCTCCTTAGCTTAGGCCCCTCCCACCAGCAGCAGCTGTGCCGAGCGAGCTGCAAGCGAAAGCGGACCGTCGGCACCTGCGGGCAGAGGCAAGGGGCAGCGCTCTCTCGGGAGGGACGGGGACACACACACACACAGACGCGCGCGCCTGCCCGCCTGCCGGAAAAAAAGGAAGAAAAGGTGTATATACTAAGTTTTTTGGAGGGAAACCGCCCGGCTGTCGAAAGGGGCCCGCCTGCGAGGACGGGGACACACACACACACACACACACACATACACACACACACACACACACACAAAAGCCACGCCTGCCTCCCTGGGAAAAGGCTGAAAAAACTAAGTTTTTTGGAGGGAAAACGCACGGGAGCCGAAAAGGGGGCCGGCCTGCTTGCCCAGAGAGTCGAGACGCGGGAAAGTGCACAGAGGGAGCACGGGAACGGAGACGGGGAGGGGGAGGGGGAGAGAGAGACACACAGATGGACGAGAGACGAGACCCGAGAAGAAGGAGCTCCAGTCCACCTCGCTTGCTTGCTTGCTTGCTTGCTTGCTAGCTACGTCTGTCTTTTCACCGCTGAGAGAAGGTGGTGCACCGCTCCCGGAGGCGCTGCAATACCGGGCCGATGCGTGGAGAGGACGGAGCAAGCTCCTGATCCAGCTCCCTGTTCCAAAAATCCGTTTAATATGTGGTCCCCCGATGGGGGACGTATCAGATATTAAACTGATAAGAACAGATACTACACTTGATCTTAGCCAAAAGGCCGAGAAGCGATGCCCGACGCCGGCCTTGGGCGGGCGCGCGGGCGTCCGGCTGGCGCGCAGCGGCGCAGGCCGACGCCTCGGGAGCCCGGTCCGCACGCGGCTGCCGGCCGCCCGGACTCCGCTCTCCCCCTCTCTTGCCTGCCTGCTTGCTCGCCTGCCTGCCCGCCAGTCCCGGGCGGGGGCCCTGCTCTTGGATCTCCTGTCAACGGCCCGACAACGACCGCAGCCGCAGGGGGGCGCCAGCCGGCCGGCCTCCTTAGCTTAGGCCCCTCCCACCAGCAGCAGCTGTGCCGAGCGAGCTGCAAGCGAAAGCGGACCGTCGGCACCTGCGGGCAGAGGCAAGGGGCAGCGCTCTCTCGGGAGGGACGGGGACACACACACACACAGACGCGCGCGCCTGCCCGCCTGCCGGAAAAAAAGGAAGAAAAGGTGTATATACTAAGTTTTTTGGAGGGAAACCGCCCGGCTGTCGAAAGGGGCCCGCCTGCGAGGACGGGGACACACACACACACACACATACACACACACACACACACACACAAAAGCCACGCCTGCCTCCCTGGGAAAAGGCTGAAAAAACTAAGTTTTTTGGAGGGAAAACGCACGGGAGCCGAAAAGGGGGCCGGCCTGCTTGCCCAGAGAGTCGAGACGCGGGAAAGTGCACAGAGGGAGCACGGGAACGGAGACGGGGAGGGGGAGGGGGAGAGAGAGACACACAGATGGACGAGAGACGAGACCCGAGAAGAAGGAGCTCCAGTCCACCTCGCTTGCTTGCTTGCTTGCTTGCTTGCTAGCTACGTCTGTCTTTTCACCGCTGAGAGAAGGTGGTGCACCGCTCCCGGAGGCGCTGCAATACCGGGCCGATGCGTGGAGAGGACGGAGCAAGCTCCTGATCCAGCTCCCTGTTCCAAAAATCCGTTTAATATGTGGTCCCCCGATGGGGGACGTATCAGATATTAAACTGATAAGAACAGATACTACACTTGATCTTAGCCAAAAGGCCGAGAAGCGATGCCCGACGCCGGCCTTGGGCGGGCGCGCGGGCGTCCGGCTGGCGCGCAGCGGCGCAGGCCGACGCCTCGGGAGCCCGGTCCGCACGCGGCTGCCGGCCGCCCGGACTCCGCTCTCCCCCTCTCTTGCCTGCCTGCTTGCTCGCCTGCCTGCCCGCCAGTCCCGGGCGGGGGCCCTGCTCTTGGATCTCCTGTCAACGGCCCGACAACGACCGCAGCCGCAGGGGGGCGCCAGCCGGCCGGCCTCCTTAGCTTAGGCCCCTCCCACCAGCAGCAGCTGTGCCGAGCGAGCTGCAAGCGAAAGCGGACCGTCGGCACCTGCGGGCAGAGGCAAGGGGCAGCGCTCTCTCGGGAGGGACGGGGACACACACACACACAGACGCGCGCGCCTGCCCGCCTGCCGGAAAAAAAGGAAGAAAAGGTGTATATACTAAGTTTTTTGGAGGGAAACCGCCCGGCTGTCGAAAGGGGCCCGCCTGCGAGGACGGGGACACACACACACACACACACATACACACACACACACACACACACAAAAGCCACGCCTGCCTCCCTGGGAAAAGGCTGAAAAAACTAAGTTTTTTGGAGGGAAAACGCACGGGAGCCGAAAAGGGGGCCGGCCTGCTTGCCCAGAGAGTCGAGACGCGGGAAAGTGCACAGAGGGAGCACGGGAACGGAGACGGGGAGGGGGAGGGGGAGAGAGAGACACACAGATGGACGAGAGACGAGACCCGAGAAGAAGGAGCTCCAGTCCACCTCGCTTGCTTGCTTGCTTGCTTGCTTGCTAGCTACGTCTGTCTTTTCACCGCTGAGAGAAGGTGGTGCACCGCTCCCGGAGGCGCTGCAATACCGGGCCGATGCGTGGAGAGGACGGAGCAAGCTCCTGATCCAGCTCCCTGTTCCAAAAATCCGTTTAATATGTGGTCCCCCGATGGGGGACGTATCAGATATTAAACTGATAAGAACAGATACTACACTTGATCTTAGCCAAAAGGCCGAGAAGCGATGCCCGACGCCGGCCTTGGGCGGGCGCGCGGGCGTCCGGCTGGCGCGCAGCGGCGCAGGCCGACGCCTCGGGAGCCCGGTCCGCACGCGGCTGCCGGCCGCCCGGACTCCGCTCTCCCCCTCTCTTGCCTGCCTGCTTGCTCGCCTGCCTGCCCGCCAGTCCCGGGCGGGGGCCCTGCTCTTGGATCTCCTGTCAACGGCCCGACAACGACCGCAGCCGCAGGGGGGCGCCAGCCGGCCGGCCTCCTTAGCTTAGGCCCCTCCCACCAGCAGCAGCTGTGCCGAGCGAGCTGCAAGCGAAAGCGGACCGTCGGCACCTGCGGGCAGAGGCAAGGGGCAGCGCTCTCTCGGGAGGGACGGGGACACACACACACACAGACGCGCGCGCCTGCCCGCCTGCCGGAAAAAAAGGAAGAAAAGGTGTATATACTAAGTTTTTTGGAGGGAAACCGCCCGGCTGTCGAAAGGGGCCCGCCTGCGAGGACGGGGACACACACACACACACACACACACATACACACACACACACACACACACAAAAGCCACGCCTGCCTCCCTGGGAAAAGGCTGAAAAAACTAAGTTTTTTGGAGGGAAAACGCACGGGAGCCGAAAAGGGGGCCGGCCTGCTTGCCCAGAGAGTCGAGACGCGGGAAAGTGCACAGAGGGAGCACGGGAACGGAGACGGGGAGGGGGAGGGGGAGAGAGAGACACACAGATGGACGAGAGACGAGACCCGAGAAGAAGGAGCTCCAGTCCACCTCGCTTGCTTGCTTGCTTGCTTGCTTGCTAGCTACGTCTGTCTTTTCACCGCTGAGAGAAGGTGGTGCACCGCTCCCGGAGGCGCTGCAATACCGGGCCGATGCGTGGAGAGGACGGAGCAAGCTCCTGATCCAGCTCCCTGTTCCAAAAATCCGTTTAATATGTGGTCCCCCGATGGGGGACGTATCAGATATTAAACTGATAAGAACAGATACTACACTTGATCTTAGCCAAAAGGCCGAGAAGCGATGCCCGACGCCGGCCTTGGGCGGGCGCGCGGGCGTCCGGCTGGCGCGCAGCGGCGCAGGCCGACGCCTCGGGAGCCCGGTCCGCACGCGGCTGCCGGCCGCCCGGACTCCGCTCTCCCCCTCTCTTGCCTGCCTGCTTGCTCGCCTGCCTGCCCGCCAGTCCCGGGCGGGGGCCCTGCTCTTGGATCTCCTGTCAACGGCCCGACAACGACCGCAGCCGCAGGGGGGCGCCAGCCGGCCGGCCTCCTTAGCTTAGGCCCCTCCCACCAGCAGCAGCTGTGCCGAGCGAGCTGCAAGCGAAAGCGGACCGTCGGCACCTGCGGGCAGAGGCAAGGGGCAGCGCTCTCTCGGGAGGGACGGGGACACACACACACACAGACGCGCGCGCCTGCCCGCCTGCCGGAAAAAAAGGAAGAAAAGGTGTATATACTAAGTTTTTTGGAGGGAAACCGCCCGGCTGTCGAAAGGGGCCCGCCTGCGAGGACGGGGACACACACACACACACACACACACATACACACACACACACACACACACACAAAAGCCACGCCTGCCTCCCTGGGAAAAGGCTGAAAAAACTAAGTTTTTTGGAGGGAAAACGCACGGGAGCCGAAAAGGGGGCCGGCCTGCTTGCCCAGAGAGTCGAGACGCGGGAAAGTGCACAGAGGGAGCACGGGAACGGAGACGGGGAGGGGGAGGGGGAGAGAGAGACACACAGATGGACGAGAGACGAGACCCGAGAAGAAGGAGCTCCAGTCCACCTCGCTTGCTTGCTTGCTTGCTTGCTTGCTAGCTACGTCTGTCTTTTCACCGCTGAGAGAAGGTGGTGCACCGCTCCCGGAGGCGCTGCAATACCGGGCCG
>NW_027167915.1:42500-57500 GCF_040954835.1 Lepisosteus oculatus | reverse complement strand
TGGTGCACCGCTCCCGGAGGCGCTGCAATACCGGGCCGATGCGTGGAGAGGACGGAGCAAGCTCCTGATCCAGCTCCCTGTTCCAAAAATCCGTTTAATATGTGGTCCCCCGATGGGGGACGTATCAGATATTAAACTGATAAGAACAGATACTACACTTGATCTTAGCCAAAAGGCCGAGAAGCGATGCCCGACGCCGGCCTTGGGCGGGCGCGCGGGCGTCCGGCTGGCGCGCAGCGGCGCAGGCCGACGCCTCGGGAGCCCGGTCCGCACGCGGCTGCCGGCCGCCCGGACTCCGCTCTCCCCCTCTCTTGCCTGCCTGCTTGCTCGCCTGCCTGCCCGCCAGTCCCGGGCGGGGGCCCTGCTCTTGGATCTCCTGTCAACGGCCCGACAACGACCGCAGCCGCAGGGGGGCGCCAGCCGGCCGGCCTCCTTAGCTTAGGCCCCTCCCACCAGCAGCAGCTGTGCCGAGCGAGCTGCAAGCGAAAGCGGACCGTCGGCACCTGCGGGCAGAGGCAAGGGGCAGCGCTCTCTCGGGAGGGACGGGGACACACACACACACAGACGCGCGCGCCTGCCCGCCTGCCGGAAAAAAAGGAAGAAAAGGTGTATATACTAAGTTTTTTGGAGGGAAACCGCCCGGCTGTCGAAAGGGGCCCGCCTGCGAGGACGGGGACACACACACACACACACACACACATACACACACACACACACACAAAAGCCACGCCTGCCTCCCTGGGAAAAGGCTGAAAAAACTAAGTTTTTTGGAGGGAAAACGCACGGGAGCCGAAAAGGGGGCCGGCCTGCTTGCCCAGAGAGTCGAGACGCGGGAAAGTGCACAGAGGGAGCACGGGAACGGAGACGGGGAGGGGGAGGGGGAGAGAGAGACACACAGATGGACGAGAGACGAGACCCGAGAAGAAGGAGCTCCAGTCCACCTCGCTTGCTTGCTTGCTTGCTTGCTTGCTAGCTACGTCTGTCTTTTCACCGCTGAGAGAAGGTGGTGCACCGCTCCCGGAGGCGCTGCAATACCGGGCCGATGCGTGGAGAGGACGGAGCAAGCTCCTGATCCAGCTCCCTGTTCCAAAAATCCGTTTAATATGTGGTCCCCCGATGGGGGACGTATCAGATATTAAACTGATAAGAACAGATACTACACTTGATCTTAGCCAAAAGGCCGAGAAGCGATGCCCGACGCCGGCCTTGGGCGGGCGCGCGGGCGTCCGGCTGGCGCGCAGCGGCGCAGGCCGACGCCTCGGGAGCCCGGTCCGCACGCGGCTGCCGGCCGCCCGGACTCCGCTCTCCCCCTCTCTTGCCTGCCTGCTTGCTCGCCTGCCTGCCCGCCAGTCCCGGGCGGGGGCCCTGCTCTTGGATCTCCTGTCAACGGCCCGACAACGACCGCAGCCGCAGGGGGGCGCCAGCCGGCCGGCCTCCTTAGCTTAGGCCCCTCCCACCAGCAGCAGCTGTGCCGAGCGAGCTGCAAGCGAAAGCGGACCGTCGGCACCTGCGGGCAGAGGCAAGGGGCAGCGCTCTCTCGGGAGGGACGGGGACACACACACACACAGACGCGCGCGCCTGCCCGCCTGCCGGAAAAAAAGGAAGAAAAGGTGTATATACTAAGTTTTTTGGAGGGAAACCGCCCGGCTGTCGAAAGGGGCCCGCCTGCGAGGACGGGGACACACACACACACACACACACATACACACACACACACACACACACACAAAAGCCACGCCTGCCTCCCTGGGAAAAGGCTGAAAAAACTAAGTTTTTTGGAGGGAAAACGCACGGGAGCCGAAAAGGGGGCCGGCCTGCTTGCCCAGAGAGTCGAGACGCGGGAAAGTGCACAGAGGGAGCACGGGAACGGAGACGGGGAGGGGGAGGGGGAGAGAGAGACACACAGATGGACGAGAGACGAGACCCGAGAAGAAGGAGCTCCAGTCCACCTCGCTTGCTTGCTTGCTTGCTTGCTTGCTAGCTACGTCTGTCTTTTCACCGCTGAGAGAAGGTGGTGCACCGCTCCCGGAGGCGCTGCAATACCGGGCCGATGCGTGGAGAGGACGGAGCAAGCTCCTGATCCAGCTCCCTGTTCCAAAAATCCGTTTAATATGTGGTCCCCCGATGGGGGACGTATCAGATATTAAACTGATAAGAACAGATACTACACTTGATCTTAGCCAAAAGGCCGAGAAGCGATGCCCGACGCCGGCCTTGGGCGGGCGCGCGGGCGTCCGGCTGGCGCGCAGCGGCGCAGGCCGACGCCTCGGGAGCCCGGTCCGCACGCGGCTGCCGGCCGCCCGGACTCCGCTCTCCCCCTCTCTTGCCTGCCTGCTTGCTCGCCTGCCTGCCCGCCAGTCCCGGGCGGGGGCCCTGCTCTTGGATCTCCTGTCAACGGCCCGACAACGACCGCAGCCGCAGGGGGGCGCCAGCCGGCCGGCCTCCTTAGCTTAGGCCCCTCCCACCAGCAGCAGCTGTGCCGAGCGAGCTGCAAGCGAAAGCGGACCGTCGGCACCTGCGGGCAGAGGCAAGGGGCAGCGCTCTCTCGGGAGGGACGGGGACACACACACACACAGACGCGCGCGCCTGCCCGCCTGCCGGAAAAAAAGGAAGAAAAGGTGTATATACTAAGTTTTTTGGAGGGAAACCGCCCGGCTGTCGAAAGGGGCCCGCCTGCGAGGACGGGGACACACACACACACACACACACATACACACACACACACACACACACACAAAAGCCACGCCTGCCTCCCTGGGAAAAGGCTGAAAAAACTAAGTTTTTTGGAGGGAAAACGCACGGGAGCCGAAAAGGGGGCCGGCCTGCTTGCCCAGAGAGTCGAGACGCGGGAAAGTGCACAGAGGGAGCACGGGAACGGAGACGGGGAGGGGGAGGGGGAGAGAGAGACACACAGATGGACGAGAGACGAGACCCGAGAAGAAGGAGCTCCAGTCCACCTCGCTTGCTTGCTTGCTTGCTTGCTTGCTAGCTACGTCTGTCTTTTCACCGCTGAGAGAAGGTGGTGCACCGCTCCCGGAGGCGCTGCAATACCGGGCCGATGCGTGGAGAGGACGGAGCAAGCTCCTGATCCAGCTCCCTGTTCCAAAAATCCGTTTAATATGTGGTCCCCCGATGGGGGACGTATCAGATATTAAACTGATAAGAACAGATACTACACTTGATCTTAGCCAAAAGGCCGAGAAGCGATGCCCGACGCCGGCCTTGGGCGGGCGCGCGGGCGTCCGGCTGGCGCGCAGCGGCGCAGGCCGACGCCTCGGGAGCCCGGTCCGCACGCGGCTGCCGGCCGCCCGGACTCCGCTCTCCCCCTCTCTTGCCTGCCTGCTTGCTCGCCTGCCTGCCCGCCAGTCCCGGGCGGGGGCCCTGCTCTTGGATCTCCTGTCAACGGCCCGACAACGACCGCAGCCGCAGGGGGGCGCCAGCCGGCCGGCCTCCTTAGCTTAGGCCCCTCCCACCAGCAGCAGCTGTGCCGAGCGAGCTGCAAGCGAAAGCGGACCGTCGGCACCTGCGGGCAGAGGCAAGGGGCAGCGCTCTCTCGGGAGGGACGGGGACACACACACACACAGACGCGCGCGCCTGCCCGCCTGCCGGAAAAAAAGGAAGAAAAGGTGTATATACTAAGTTTTTTGGAGGGAAACCGCCCGGCTGTCGAAAGGGGCCCGCCTGCGAGGACGGGGACACACACACACACACACACACATACACACACACACACACACACACACACAAAGCCACGCCTGCCTCCCTGGGAAAAGGCTGAAAAAACTAAGTTTTTTGGAGGGAAAACGCACGGGAGCCGAAAAGGGGGCCGGCCTGCTTGCCCAGAGAGTCGAGACGCGGGAAAGTGCACAGAGGGAGCACGGGAACGGAGACGGGGAGGGGGAGGGGGAGAGAGAGACACACAGATGGACGAGAGACGAGACCCGAGAAGAAGGAGCTCCAGTCCACCTCGCTTGCTTGCTTGCTTGCTTGCTTGCTAGCTACGTCTGTCTTTTCACCGCTGAGAGAAGGTGGTGCACCGCTCCCGGAGGCGCTGCAATACCGGGCCGATGCGTGGAGAGGACGGAGCAAGCTCCTGATCCAGCTCCCTGTTCCAAAAATCCGTTTAATATGTGGTCCCCCGATGGGGGACGTATCAGATATTAAACTGATAAGAACAGATACTACACTTGATCTTAGCCAAAAGGCCGAGAAGCGATGCCCGACGCCGGCCTTGGGCGGGCGCGCGGGCGTCCGGCTGGCGCGCAGCGGCGCAGGCCGACGCCTCGGGAGCCCGGTCCGCACGCGGCTGCCGGCCGCCCGGACTCCGCTCTCCCCCTCTCTTGCCTGCCTGCTTGCTCGCCTGCCTGCCCGCCAGTCCCGGGCGGGGGCCCTGCTCTTGGATCTCCTGTCAACGGCCCGACAACGACCGCAGCCGCAGGGGGGCGCCAGCCGGCCGGCCTCCTTAGCTTAGGCCCCTCCCACCAGCAGCAGCTGTGCCGAGCGAGCTGCAAGCGAAAGCGGACCGTCGGCACCTGCGGGCAGAGGCAAGGGGCAGCGCTCTCTCGGGAGGGACGGGGACACACACACACACAGACGCGCGCGCCTGCCCGCCTGCCGGAAAAAAAGGAAGAAAAGGTGTATATACTAAGTTTTTTGGAGGGAAACCGCCCGGCTGTCGAAAGGGGCCCGCCTGCGAGGACGGGGACACACACACACACACACACACATACACACACACACACACACACACACAAAAGCCACGCCTGCCTCCCTGGGAAAAGGCTGAAAAAACTAAGTTTTTTGGAGGGAAAACGCACGGGAGCCGAAAAGGGGGCCGGCCTGCTTGCCCAGAGAGTCGAGACGCGGGAAAGTGCACAGAGGGAGCACGGGAACGGAGACGGGGAGGGGGAGGGGGAGAGAGAGACACACAGATGGACGAGAGACGAGACCCGAGAAGAAGGAGCTCCAGTCCACCTCGCTTGCTTGCTTGCTTGCTTGCTTGCTAGCTACGTCTGTCTTTTCACCGCTGAGAGAAGGTGGTGCACCGCTCCCGGAGGCGCTGCAATACCGGGCCGATGCGTGGAGAGGACGGAGCAAGCTCCTGATCCAGCTCCCTGTTCCAAAAATCCGTTTAATATGTGGTCCCCCGATGGGGGACGTATCAGATATTAAACTGATAAGAACAGATACTACACTTGATCTTAGCCAAAAGGCCGAGAAGCGATGCCCGACGCCGGCCTTGGGCGGGCGCGCGGGCGTCCGGCTGGCGCGCAGCGGCGCAGGCCGACGCCTCGGGAGCCCGGTCCGCACGCGGCTGCCGGCCGCCCGGACTCCGCTCTCCCCCTCTCTTGCCTGCCTGCTTGCTCGCCTGCCTGCCCGCCAGTCCCGGGCGGGGGCCCTGCTCTTGGATCTCCTGTCAACGGCCCGACAACGACCGCAGCCGCAGGGGGGCGCCAGCCGGCCGGCCTCCTTAGCTTAGGCCCCTCCCACCAGCAGCAGCTGTGCCGAGCGAGCTGCAAGCGAAAGCGGACCGTCGGCACCTGCGGGCAGAGGCAAGGGGCAGCGCTCTCTCGGGAGGGACGGGGACACACACACACACAGACGCGCGCGCCTGCCCGCCTGCCGGAAAAAAAGGAAGAAAAGGTGTATATACTAAGTTTTTTGGAGGGAAACCGCCCGGCTGTCGAAAGGGGCCCGCCTGCGAGGACGGGGACACACACACACACACACACACATACACACACACACACACACACACACAAAAGCCACGCCTGCCTCCCTGGGAAAAGGCTGAAAAAACTAAGTTTTTTGGAGGGAAAACGCACGGGAGCCGAAAAGGGGGCCGGCCTGCTTGCCCAGAGAGTCGAGACGCGGGAAAGTGCACAGAGGGAGCACGGGAACGGAGACGGGGAGGGGGAGGGGGAGAGAGAGACACACAGATGGACGAGAGACGAGACCCGAGAAGAAGGAGCTCCAGTCCACCTCGCTTGCTTGCTTGCTTGCTTGCTTGCTAGCTACGTCTGTCTTTTCACCGCTGAGAGAAGGTGGTGCACCGCTCCCGGAGGCGCTGCAATACCGGGCCGATGCGTGGAGAGGACGGAGCAAGCTCCTGATCCAGCTCCCTGTTCCAAAAATCCGTTTAATATGTGGTCCCCCGATGGGGGACGTATCAGATATTAAACTGATAAGAACAGATACTACACTTGATCTTAGCCAAAAGGCCGAGAAGCGATGCCCGACGCCGGCCTTGGGCGGGCGCGCGGGCGTCCGGCTGGCGCGCAGCGGCGCAGGCCGACGCCTCGGGAGCCCGGTCCGCACGCGGCTGCCGGCCGCCCGGACTCCGCTCTCCCCCTCTCTTGCCTGCCTGCTTGCTCGCCTGCCTGCCCGCCAGTCCCGGGCGGGGGCCCTGCTCTTGGATCTCCTGTCAACGGCCCGACAACGACCGCAGCCGCAGGGGGGCGCCAGCCGGCCGGCCTCCTTAGCTTAGGCCCCTCCCACCAGCAGCAGCTGTGCCGAGCGAGCTGCAAGCGAAAGCGGACCGTCGGCACCTGCGGGCAGAGGCAAGGGGCAGCGCTCTCTCGGGAGGGACGGGGACACACACACACACAGACGCGCGCGCCTGCCCGCCTGCCGGAAAAAAAGGAAGAAAAGGTGTATATACTAAGTTTTTTGGAGGGAAACCGCCCGGCTGTCGAAAGGGGCCCGCCTGCGAGGACGGGGACACACACACACACACACACATACACACACACACACACACACACAAAAGCCACGCCTGCCTCCCTGGGAAAAGGCTGAAAAAACTAAGTTTTTTGGAGGGAAAACGCACGGGAGCCGAAAAGGGGGCCGGCCTGCTTGCCCAGAGAGTCGAGACGCGGGAAAGTGCACAGAGGGAGCACGGGAACGGAGACGGGGAGGGGGAGGGGGAGAGAGAGACACACAGATGGACGAGAGACGAGACCCGAGAAGAAGGAGCTCCAGTCCACCTCGCTTGCTTGCTTGCTTGCTTGCTTGCTAGCTACGTCTGTCTTTTCACCGCTGAGAGAAGGTGGTGCACCGCTCCCGGAGGCGCTGCAATACCGGGCCGATGCGTGGAGAGGACGGAGCAAGCTCCTGATCCAGCTCCCTGTTCCAAAAATCCGTTTAATATGTGGTCCCCCGATGGGGGACGTATCAGATATTAAACTGATAAGAACAGATACTACACTTGATCTTAGCCAAAAGGCCGAGAAGCGATGCCCGACGCCGGCCTTGGGCGGGCGCGCGGGCGTCCGGCTGGCGCGCAGCGGCGCAGGCCGACGCCTCGGGAGCCCGGTCCGCACGCGGCTGCCGGCCGCCCGGACTCCGCTCTCCCCCTCTCTTGCCTGCCTGCTTGCTCGCCTGCCTGCCCGCCAGTCCCGGGCGGGGGCCCTGCTCTTGGATCTCCTGTCAACGGCCCGACAACGACCGCAGCCGCAGGGGGGCGCCAGCCGGCCGGCCTCCTTAGCTTAGGCCCCTCCCACCAGCAGCAGCTGTGCCGAGCGAGCTGCAAGCGAAAGCGGACCGTCGGCACCTGCGGGCAGAGGCAAGGGGCAGCGCTCTCTCGGGAGGGACGGGGACACACACACACACAGACGCGCGCGCCTGCCCGCCTGCCGGAAAAAAAGGAAGAAAAGGTGTATATACTAAGTTTTTTGGAGGGAAACCGCCCGGCTGTCGAAAGGGGCCCGCCTGCGAGGACGGGGACACACACACACACACACACACATACACACACACACACACACACACACAAAAGCCACGCCTGCCTCCCTGGGAAAAGGCTGAAAAAACTAAGTTTTTTGGAGGGAAAACGCACGGGAGCCGAAAAGGGGGCCGGCCTGCTTGCCCAGAGAGTCGAGACGCGGGAAAGTGCACAGAGGGAGCACGGGAACGGAGACGGGGAGGGGGAGGGGGAGAGAGAGACACACAGATGGACGAGAGACGAGACCCGAGAAGAAGGAGCTCCAGTCCACCTCGCTTGCTTGCTTGCTTGCTTGCTTGCTAGCTACGTCTGTCTTTTCACCGCTGAGAGAAGGTGGTGCACCGCTCCCGGAGGCGCTGCAATACCGGGCCGATGCGTGGAGAGGACGGAGCAAGCTCCTGATCCAGCTCCCTGTTCCAAAAATCCGTTTAATATGTGGTCCCCCGATGGGGGACGTATCAGATATTAAACTGATAAGAACAGATACTACACTTGATCTTAGCCAAAAGGCCGAGAAGCGATGCCCGACGCCGGCCTTGGGCGGGCGCGCGGGCGTCCGGCTGGCGCGCAGCGGCGCAGGCCGACGCCTCGGGAGCCCGGTCCGCACGCGGCTGCCGGCCGCCCGGACTCCGCTCTCCCCCTCTCTTGCCTGCCTGCTTGCTCGCCTGCCTGCCCGCCAGTCCCGGGCGGGGGCCCTGCTCTTGGATCTCCTGTCAACGGCCCGACAACGACCGCAGCCGCAGGGGGGCGCCAGCCGGCCGGCCTCCTTAGCTTAGGCCCCTCCCACCAGCAGCAGCTGTGCCGAGCGAGCTGCAAGCGAAAGCGGACCGTCGGCACCTGCGGGCAGAGGCAAGGGGCAGCGCTCTCTCGGGAGGGACGGGGACACACACACACACAGACGCGCGCGCCTGCCCGCCTGCCGGAAAAAAAGGAAGAAAAGGTGTATATATATACTAAGTTTTTTGGAGGGAAACCGCCCGGCTGTCGAAAGGGGCCCGCCTGCGAGGACGGGGACACACACACACACACACACACACATACACACACACACACACACACAAAAGCCACGCCTGCCTCCCTGGGAAAAGGCTGAAAAAACTAAGTTTTTTGGAGGGAAAACGCACGGGAGCCGAAAAGGGGGCCGGCCTGCTTGCCCAGAGAGTCGAGACGCGGGAAAGTGCACAGAGGGAGCACGGGAACGGAGACGGGGAGGGGGAGGGGGAGAGAGAGACACACAGATGGACGAGAGACGAGACCCGAGAAGAAGGAGCTCCAGTCCACCTCGCTTGCTTGCTTGCTTGCTTGCTTGCTAGCTACGTCTGTCTTTTCACCGCTGAGAGAAGGTGGTGCACCGCTCCCGGAGGCGCTGCAATACCGGGCCGATGCGTGGAGAGGACGGAGCAAGCTCCTGATCCAGCTCCCTGTTCCAAAAATCCGTTTAATATGTGGTCCCCCGATGGGGGACGTATCAGATATTAAACTGATAAGAACAGATACTACACTTGATCTTAGCCAAAAGGCCGAGAAGCGATGCCCGACGCCGGCCTTGGGCGGGCGCGCGGGCGTCCGGCTGGCGCGCAGCGGCGCAGGCCGACGCCTCGGGAGCCCGGTCCGCACGCGGCTGCCGGCCGCCCGGACTCCGCTCTCCCCCTCTCTTGCCTGCCTGCTTGCTCGCCTGCCTGCCCGCCAGTCCCGGGCGGGGGCCCTGCTCTTGGATCTCCTGTCAACGGCCCGACAACGACCGCAGCCGCAGGGGGGCGCCAGCCGGCCGGCCTCCTTAGCTTAGGCCCCTCCCACCAGCAGCAGCTGTGCCGAGCGAGCTGCAAGCGAAAGCGGACCGTCGGCACCTGCGGGCAGAGGCAAGGGGCAGCGCTCTCTCGGGAGGGACGGGGACACACACACACACAGACGCGCGCGCCTGCCCGCCTGCCGGAAAAAAAGGAAGAAAAGGTGTATATACTAAGTTTTTTGGAGGGAAACCGCCCGGCTGTCGAAAGGGGCCCGCCTGCGAGGACGGGGACACACACACACACACACACACACACATACACACACACACACACACACACAAAAGCCACGCCTGCCTCCCTGGGAAAAGGCTGAAAAAACTAAGTTTTTTGGAGGGAAAACGCACGGGAGCCGAAAAGGGGGCCGGCCTGCTTGCCCAGAGAGTCGAGACGCGGGAAAGTGCACAGAGGGAGCACGGGAACGGAGACGGGGAGGGGGAGGGGGAGAGAGAGACACACAGATGGACGAGAGACGAGACCCGAGAAGAAGGAGCTCCAGTCCACCTCGCTTGCTTGCTTGCTTGCTTGCTTGCTAGCTACGTCTGTCTTTTCACCGCTGAGAGAAGGTGGTGCACCGCTCCCGGAGGCGCTGCAATACCGGGCCGATGCGTGGAGAGGACGGAGCAAGCTCCTGATCCAGCTCCCTGTTCCAAAAATCCGTTTAATATGTGGTCCCCCGATGGGGGACGTATCAGATATTAAACTGATAAGAACAGATACTACACTTGATCTTAGCCAAAAGGCCGAGAAGCGATGCCCGACGCCGGCCTTGGGCGGGCGCGCGGGCGTCCGGCTGGCGCGCAGCGGCGCAGGCCGACGCCTCGGGAGCCCGGTCCGCACGCGGCTGCCGGCCGCCCGGACTCCGCTCTCCCCCTCTCTTGCCTGCCTGCTTGCTCGCCTGCCTGCCCGCCAGTCCCGGGCGGGGGCCCTGCTCTTGGATCTCCTGTCAACGGCCCGACAACGACCGCAGCCGCAGGGGGGCGCCAGCCGGCCGGCCTCCTTAGCTTAGGCCCCTCCCACCAGCAGCAGCTGTGCCGAGCGAGCTGCAAGCGAAAGCGGACCGTCGGCACCTGCGGGCAGAGGCAAGGGGCAGCGCTCTCTCGGGAGGGACGGGGACACACACACACACAGACGCGCGCGCCTGCCCGCCTGCCGGAAAAAAAGGAAGAAAAGGTGTATATACTAAGTTTTTTGGAGGGAAACCGCCCGGCTGTCGAAAGGGGCCCGCCTGCGAGGACGGGGACACACACACACACACACACACATACACACACACACACACACACACACAAAGCCACGCCTGCCTCCCTGGGAAAAGGCTGAAAAAACTAAGTTTTTTGGAGGGAAAACGCACGGGAGCCGAAAAGGGGGCCGGCCTGCTTGCCCAGAGAGTCGAGACGCGGGAAAGTGCACAGAGGGAGCACGGGAACGGAGACGGGGAGGGGGAGGGGGAGAGAGAGACACACAGATGGACGAGAGACGAGACCCGAGAAGAAGGAGCTCCAGTCCACCTCGCTTGCTTGCTTGCTTGCTTGCTTGCTAGCTACGTCTGTCTTTTCACCGCTGAGAGAAGGTGGTGCACCGCTCCCGGAGGCGCTGCAATACCGGGCCGATGCGTGGAGAGGACGGAGCAAGCTCCTGATCCAGCTCCCTGTTCCAAAAATCCGTTTAATATGTGGTCCCCCGATGGGGGACGTATCAGATATTAAACTGATAAGAACAGATACTACACTTGATCTTAGCCAAAAGGCCGAGAAGCGATGCCCGACGCCGGCCTTGGGCGGGCGCGCGGGCGTCCGGCTGGCGCGCAGCGGCGCAGGCCGACGCCTCGGGAGCCCGGTCCGCACGCGGCTGCCGGCCGCCCGGACTCCGCTCTCCCCCTCTCTTGCCTGCCTGCTTGCTCGCCTGCCTGCCCGCCAGTCCCGGGCGGGGGCCCTGCTCTTGGATCTCCTGTCAACGGCCCGACAACGACCGCAGCCGCAGGGGGGCGCCAGCCGGCCGGCCTCCTTAGCTTAGGCCCCTCCCACCAGCAGCAGCTGTGCCGAGCGAGCTGCAAGCGAAAGCGGACCGTCGGCACCTGCGGGCAGAGGCAAGGGGCAGCGCTCTCTCGGGAGGGACGGGGACACACACACACACAGACGCGCGCGCCTGCCCGCCTGCCGGAAAAAAAGGAAGAAAAGGTGTATATACTAAGTTTTTTGGAGGGAAACCGCCCGGCTGTCGAAAGGGGCCCGCCTGCGAGGACGGGGACACACACACACACACACACACACACATACACACACACACACACACACACAAAAGCCACGCCTGCCTCCCTGGGAAAAGGCTGAAAAAACTAAGTTTTTTGGAGGGAAAACGCACGGGAGCCGAAAAGGGGGCCGGCCTGCTTGCCCAGAGAGTCGAGACGCGGGAAAGTGCACAGAGGGAGCACGGGAACGGAGACGGGGAGGGGGAGGGGGAGAGAGAGACACACAGATGGACGAGAGACGAGACCCGAGAAGAAGGAGCTCCAGTCCACCTCGCTTGCTTGCTTGCTTGCTTGCTTGCTAGCTACGTCTGTCTTTTCACCGCTGAGAGAAGGTGGTGCACCGCTCCCGGAGGCGCTGCAATACCGGGCCGATGCGTGGAGAGGACGGAGCAAGCTCCTGATCCAGCTCCCTGTTCCAAAAATCCGTTTAATATGTGGTCCCCCGATGGGGGACGTATCAGATATTAAACTGATAAGAACAGATACTACACTTGATCTTAGCCAAAAGGCCGAGAAGCGATGCCCGACGCCGGCCTTGGGCGGGCGCGCGGGCGTCCGGCTGGCGCGCAGCGGCGCAGGCCGACGCCTCGGGAGCCCGGTCCGCACGCGGCTGCCGGCCGCCCGGACTCCGCTCTCCCCCTCTCTTGCCTGCCTGCTTGCTCGCCTGCCTGCCCGCCAGTCCCGGGCGGGGGCCCTGCTCTTGGATCTCCTAACGGCCCGACAACGACCGCAGCCGCAGGGGGGCGCCAGCCGGCCGGCCTCCTTAGCTTAGGCCCCTCCCACCAGCAGCAGCTGTGCCGAGCGAGCTGCAAGCGAAAGCGGACCGTCGGCACCTGCGGGCAGAGGCAAGGGGCAGCGCTCTCTCGGGAGGGACGGGGACACACACACACACAGACGCGCGCGCCTGCCCGCCTGCCGGAAAAAAAGGAAGAAAAGGTGTATATACTAAGTTTTTTGGAGGGAAACCGCCCGGCTGTCGAAAGGGGCCCGCCTGCGAGGACGGGGACACACACACACACACACACACACATACACACACACACACACACACACAAAAGCCACGCCTGCCTCCCTGGGAAAAGGCTGAAAAAACTAAGTTTTTTGGAGGGAAAACGCACGGGAGCCGAAAAGGGGGCCGGCCTGCTTGCCCAGAGAGTCGAGACGCGGGAAAGTGCACAGAGGGAGCACGGGAACGGAGACGGGGAGGGGGAGGGGGAGAGAGAGACACACAGATGGACGAGAGACGAGACCCGAGAAGAAGGAGCTCCAGTCCACCTCGCTTGCTTGCTTGCTTGCTTGCTTGCTAGCTACGTCTGTCTTTTCACCGCTGAGAGAAGGTGGTGCACCGCTCCCGGAGGCGCTGCAATACCGGGCCGATGCGTGGAGAGGACGGAGCAAGCTCCTGATCCAGCTCCCTGTTCCAAAAATCCGTTTAATATGTGGTCCCCCGATGGGGGACGTATCAGATATTAAACTGATAAGAACAGATACTACACTTGATCTTAGCCAAAAGGCCGAGAAGCGATGCCCGACGCCGGCCTTGGGCGGGCGCGCGGGCGTCCGGCTGGCGCGCAGCGGCGCAGGCCGACGCCTCGGGAGCCCGGTCCGCACGCGGCTGCCGGCCGCCCGGACTCCGCTCTCCCCCTCTCTTGCCTGCCTGCTTGCTCGCCTGCCTGCCCGCCAGTCCCGGGCGGGGGCCCTGCTCTTGGATCTCCTGTCAACGGCCCGACAACGACCGCAGCCGCAGGGGGGCGCCAGCCGGCCGGCCTCCTTAGCTTAGGCCCCTCCCACCAGCAGCAGCTGTGCCGAGCGAGCTGCAAGCGAAAGCGGACCGTCGGCACCTGCGGGCAGAGGCAAGGGGCAGCGCTCTCTCGGGAGGGACGGGGACACACACACACACAGACGCGCGCGCCTGCCCGCCTGCCGGAAAAAAAGGAAGAAAAGGTGTATATACTAAGTTTTTTGGAGGGAAACCGCCCGGCTGTCGAAAGGGGCCCGCCTGCGAGGACGGGGACACACACACACACACACACACATACACACACACACACACACACACAAAAGCCACGCCTGCCTCCCTGGGAAAAGGCTGAAAAAACTAAGTTTTTTGGAGGGAAAACGCACGGGAGCCGAAAAGGGGGCCGGCCTGCTTGCCCAGAGAGTCGAGACGCGGGAAAGTGCACAGAGGGAGCACGGGAACGGAGACGGGGAGGGGGAGGGGGAGAGAGAGACACACAGATGGACGAGAGACGAGACCCGAGAAGAAGGAGCTCCAGTCCACCTCGCTTGCTTGCTTGCTTGCTTGCTTGCTAGCTACGTCTGTCTTTTCACCGCTGAGAGAAGGTGGTGCACCGCTCCCGGAGGCGCTGCAATACCGGGCCGATGCGTGGAGAGGACGGAGCAAGCTCCTGATCCAGCTCCCTGTTCCAAAAATCCGTTTAATATGTGGTCCCCCGATGGGGGACGTATCAGATATTAAACTGATAAGAACAGATACTACACTTGATCTTAGCCAAAAGGCCGAGAAGCGATGCCCGACGCCGGCCTTGGGCGGGCGCGCGGGCGTCCGGCTGGCGCGCAGCGGCGCAGGCCGACGCCTCGGGAGCCCGGTCCGCACGCGGCTGCCGGCCGCCCGGACTCCGCTCTCCCCCTCTCTTGCCTGCCTGCTTGCTCGCCTGCCTGCCCGCCAGTCCCGGGCGGGGGCCCTGCTCTTGGATCTCCTGTCAACGGCCCGACAACGACCGCAGCCGCAGGGGGGCGCCAGCCGGCCGGCCTCCTTAGCTTAGGCCCCTCCCACCAGCAGCAGCTGTGCCGAGCGAGCTGCAAGCGAAAGCGGACCGTCGGCACCTGCGGGCAGAGGCAAGGGGCAGCGCTCTCTCGGGAGGGACGGGGACACACACACACACAGACGCGCGCGCCTGCCCGCCTGCCGGAAAAAAAGGAAGAAAAGGTGTATATACTAAGTTTTTTGGAGGGAAACCGCCCGGCTGTCGAAAGGGGCCCGCCTGCGAGGACGGGGACACACACACACACACACACACATACACACACACACACACACACACACACAAAAGCCACGCCTGCCTCCCTGGGAAAAGGCTGAAAAAACTAAGTTTTTTGGAGGGAAAACGCACGGGAGCCGAAAAGGGGGCCGGCCTGCTTGCCCAGAGAGTCGAGACGCGGGAAAGTGCACAGAGGGAGCACGGGAACGGAGACGGGGAGGGGGAGGGGGAGAGAGA
>NW_027167915.1:0-37500 GCF_040954835.1 Lepisosteus oculatus | reverse complement strand
ACGGGAACGGAGACGGGGAGGGGGAGGGGGAGAGAGAGACACACAGATGGACGAGAGACGAGACCCGAGAAGAAGGAGCTCCAGTCCACCTCGCTTGCTTGCTTGCTTGCTTGCTTGCTAGCTACGTCTGTCTTTTCACCGCTGAGAGAAGGTGGTGCACCGCTCCCGGAGGCGCTGCAATACCGGGCCGATGCGTGGAGAGGACGGAGCAAGCTCCTGATCCAGCTCCCTGTTCCAAAAATCCGTTTAATATGTGGTCCCCCGATGGGGGACGTATCAGATATTAAACTGATAAGAACAGATACTACACTTGATCTTAGCCAAAAGGCCGAGAAGCGATGCCCGACGCCGGCCTTGGGCGGGCGCGCGGGCGTCCGGCTGGCGCGCAGCGGCGCAGGCCGACGCCTCGGGAGCCCGGTCCGCACGCGGCTGCCGGCCGCCCGGACTCCGCTCTCCCCCTCTCTTGCCTGCCTGCTTGCTCGCCTGCCTGCCCGCCAGTCCCGGGCGGGGGCCCTGCTCTTGGATCTCCTGTCAACGGCCCGACAACGACCGCAGCCGCAGGGGGGCGCCAGCCGGCCGGCCTCCTTAGCTTAGGCCCCTCCCACCAGCAGCAGCTGTGCCGAGCGAGCTGCAAGCGAAAGCGGACCGTCGGCACCTGCGGGCAGAGGCAAGGGGCAGCGCTCTCTCGGGAGGGACGGGGACACACACACACACAGACGCGCGCGCCTGCCCGCCTGCCGGAAAAAAAGGAAGAAAAGGTGTATATACTAAGTTTTTTGGAGGGAAACCGCCCGGCTGTCGAAAGGGGCCCGCCTGCGAGGACGGGGACACACACACACACACATACACACACACACACACACACACCACAAAAGCCACGCCTGCCTCCCTGGGAAAAGGCTGAAAAAACTAAGTTTTTTGGAGGGAAAACGCACGGGAGCCGAAAAGGGGGCCGGCCTGCTTGCCCAGAGAGTCGAGACGCGGGAAAGTGCACAGAGGGAGCACGGGAACGGAGACGGGGAGGGGGAGGGGGAGAGAGAGACACACAGATGGACGAGAGACGAGACCCGAGAAGAAGGAGCTCCAGTCCACCTCGCTTGCTTGCTTGCTTGCTTGCTTGCTAGCTACGTCTGTCTTTTCACCGCTGAGAGAAGGTGGTGCACCGCTCCCGGAGGCGCTGCAATACCGGGCCGATGCGTGGAGAGGACGGAGCAAGCTCCTGATCCAGCTCCCTGTTCCAAAAATCCGTTTAATATGTGGTCCCCCGATGGGGGACGTATCAGATATTAAACTGATAAGAACAGATACTACACTTGATCTTAGCCAAAAGGCCGAGAAGCGATGCCCGACGCCGGCCTTGGGCGGGCGCGCGGGCGTCCGGCTGGCGCGCAGCGGCGCAGGCCGACGCCTCGGGAGCCCGGTCCGCACGCGGCTGCCGGCCGCCCGGACTCCGCTCTCCCCCTCTCTTGCCTGCCTGCTTGCTCGCCTGCCTGCCCGCCAGTCCCGGGCGGGGGCCCTGCTCTTGGATCTCCTGTCAACGGCCCGACAACGACCGCAGCCGCAGGGGGGCGCCAGCCGGCCGGCCTCCTTAGCTTAGGCCCCTCCCACCAGCAGCAGCTGTGCCGAGCGAGCTGCAAGCGAAAGCGGACCGTCGGCACCTGCGGGCAGAGGCAAGGGGCAGCGCTCTCTCGGGAGGGACGGGGACACACACACACACAGACGCGCGCGCCTGCCCGCCTGCCGGAAAAAAAGGAAGAAAAGGTGTATATACTAAGTTTTTTGGAGGGAAACCGCCCGGCTGTCGAAAGGGGCCCGCCTGCGAGGACGGGGACACACACACACACACACACACACACATACACACACACACACACACACAAAAGCCACGCCTGCCTCCCTGGGAAAAGGCTGAAAAAACTAAGTTTTTTGGAGGGAAAACGCACGGGAGCCGAAAAGGGGGCCGGCCTGCTTGCCCAGAGAGTCGAGACGCGGGAAAGTGCACAGAGGGAGCACGGGAACGGAGACGGGGAGGGGGAGGGGGAGAGAGAGACACACAGATGGACGAGAGACGAGACCCGAGAAGAAGGAGCTCCAGTCCACCTCGCTTGCTTGCTTGCTTGCTTGCTTGCTAGCTACGTCTGTCTTTTCACCGCTGAGAGAAGGTGGTGCACCGCTCCCGGAGGCGCTGCAATACCGGGCCGATGCGTGGAGAGGACGGAGCAAGCTCCTGATCCAGCTCCCTGTTCCAAAAATCCGTTTAATATGTGGTCCCCCGATGGGGGACGTATCAGATATTAAACTGATAAGAACAGATACTACACTTGATCTTAGCCAAAAGGCCGAGAAGCGATGCCCGACGCCGGCCTTGGGCGGGCGCGCGGGCGTCCGGCTGGCGCGCAGCGGCGCAGGCCGACGCCTCGGGAGCCCGGTCCGCACGCGGCTGCCGGCCGCCCGGACTCCGCTCTCCCCCTCTCTTGCCTGCCTGCTTGCTCGCCTGCCTGCCCGCCAGTCCCGGGCGGGGGCCCTGCTCTTGGATCTCCTGTCAACGGCCCGACAACGACCGCAGCCGCAGGGGGGCGCCAGCCGGCCGGCCTCCTTAGCTTAGGCCCCTCCCACCAGCAGCAGCTGTGCCGAGCGAGCTGCAAGCGAAAGCGGACCGTCGGCACCTGCGGGCAGAGGCAAGGGGCAGCGCTCTCTCGGGAGGGACGGGGACACACACACACACAGACGCGCGCGCCTGCCCGCCTGCCGGAAAAAAAGGAAGAAAAGGTGTATATACTAAGTTTTTTGGAGGGAAACCGCCCGGCTGTCGAAAGGGGCCCGCCTGCGAGGACGGGGACACACACACACACACACACACATACACACACACACACACACACACACAAAAGCCACGCCTGCCTCCCTGGGAAAAGGCTGAAAAAACTAAGTTTTTTGGAGGGAAAACGCACGGGAGCCGAAAAGGGGGCCGGCCTGCTTGCCCAGAGAGTCGAGACGCGGGAAAGTGCACAGAGGGAGCACGGGAACGGAGACGGGGAGGGGGAGGGGGAGAGAGAGACACACAGATGGACGAGAGACGAGACCCGAGAAGAAGGAGCTCCAGTCCACCTCGCTTGCTTGCTTGCTTGCTTGCTTGCTAGCTACGTCTGTCTTTTCACCGCTGAGAGAAGGTGGTGCACCGCTCCCGGAGGCGCTGCAATACCGGGCCGATGCGTGGAGAGGACGGAGCAAGCTCCTGATCCAGCTCCCTGTTCCAAAAATCCGTTTAATATGTGGTCCCCCGATGGGGGACGTATCAGATATTAAACTGATAAGAACAGATACTACACTTGATCTTAGCCAAAAGGCCGAGAAGCGATGCCCGACGCCGGCCTTGGGCGGGCGCGCGGGCGTCCGGCTGGCGCGCAGCGGCGCAGGCCGACGCCTCGGGAGCCCGGTCCGCACGCGGCTGCCGGCCGCCCGGACTCCGCTCTCCCCCTCTCTTGCCTGCCTGCTTGCTCGCCTGCCTGCCCGCCAGTCCCGGGCGGGGGCCCTGCTCTTGGATCTCCTGTCAACGGCCCGACAACGACCGCAGCCGCAGGGGGGCGCCAGCCGGCCGGCCTCCTTAGCTTAGGCCCCTCCCACCAGCAGCAGCTGTGCCGAGCGAGCTGCAAGCGAAAGCGGACCGTCGGCACCTGCGGGCAGAGGCAAGGGGCAGCGCTCTCTCGGGAGGGACGGGGACACACACACACACAGACGCGCGCGCCTGCCCGCCTGCCGGAAAAAAAGGAAGAAAAGGTGTATATACTAAGTTTTTTGGAGGGAAACCGCCCGGCTGTCGAAAGGGGCCCGCCTGCGAGGACGGGGACACACACACACACACACACACACATACACACACACACACACACACACAAAAGCCACGCCTGCCTCCCTGGGAAAAGGCTGAAAAAACTAAGTTTTTTGGAGGGAAAACGCACGGGAGCCGAAAAGGGGGCCGGCCTGCTTGCCCAGAGAGTCGAGACGCGGGAAAGTGCACAGAGGGAGCACGGGAACGGAGACGGGGAGGGGGAGGGGGAGAGAGAGACACACAGATGGACGAGAGACGAGACCCGAGAAGAAGGAGCTCCAGTCCACCTCGCTTGCTTGCTTGCTTGCTTGCTTGCTAGCTACGTCTGTCTTTTCACCGCTGAGAGAAGGTGGTGCACCGCTCCCGGAGGCGCTGCAATACCGGGCCGATGCGTGGAGAGGACGGAGCAAGCTCCTGATCCAGCTCCCTGTTCCAAAAATCCGTTTAATATGTGGTCCCCCGATGGGGGACGTATCAGATATTAAACTGATAAGAACAGATACTACACTTGATCTTAGCCAAAAGGCCGAGAAGCGATGCCCGACGCCGGCCTTGGGCGGGCGCGCGGGCGTCCGGCTGGCGCGCAGCGGCGCAGGCCGACGCCTCGGGAGCCCGGTCCGCACGCGGCTGCCGGCCGCCCGGACTCCGCTCTCCCCCTCTCTTGCCTGCCTGCTTGCTCGCCTGCCTGCCCGCCAGTCCCGGGCGGGGGCCCTGCTCTTGGATCTCCTGTCAACGGCCCGACAACGACCGCAGCCGCAGGGGGGCGCCAGCCGGCCGGCCTCCTTAGCTTAGGCCCCTCCCACCAGCAGCAGCTGTGCCGAGCGAGCTGCAAGCGAAAGCGGACCGTCGGCACCTGCGGGCAGAGGCAAGGGGCAGCGCTCTCTCGGGAGGGACGGGGACACACACACACACAGACGCGCGCGCCTGCCCGCCTGCCGGAAAAAAAGGAAGAAAAGGTGTATATACTAAGTTTTTTGGAGGGAAACCGCCCGGCTGTCGAAAGGGGCCCGCCTGCGAGGACGGGGACACACACACACACACACACACATACACACACACACACACACACACACACAAAAGCCACGCCTGCCTCCCTGGGAAAAGGCTGAAAAAACTAAGTTTTTTGGAGGGAAAACGCACGGGAGCCGAAAAGGGGGCCGGCCTGCTTGCCCAGAGAGTCGAGACGCGGGAAAGTGCACAGAGGGAGCACGGGAACGGAGACGGGGAGGGGGAGGGGGAGAGAGAGACACACAGATGGACGAGAGACGAGACCCGAGAAGAAGGAGCTCCAGTCCACCTCGCTTGCTTGCTTGCTTGCTTGCTTGCTAGCTACGTCTGTCTTTTCACCGCTGAGAGAAGGTGGTGCACCGCTCCCGGAGGCGCTGCAATACCGGGCCGATGCGTGGAGAGGACGGAGCAAGCTCCTGATCCAGCTCCCTGTTCCAAAAATCCGTTTAATATGTGGTCCCCCGATGGGGGACGTATCAGATATTAAACTGATAAGAACAGATACTACACTTGATCTTAGCCAAAAGGCCGAGAAGCGATGCCCGACGCCGGCCTTGGGCGGGCGCGCGGGCGTCCGGCTGGCGCGCAGCGGCGCAGGCCGACGCCTCGGGAGCCCGGTCCGCACGCGGCTGCCGGCCGCCCGGACTCCGCTCTCCCCCTCTCTTGCCTGCCTGCTTGCTCGCCTGCCTGCCCGCCAGTCCCGGGCGGGGGCCCTGCTCTTGGATCTCCTGTCAACGGCCCGACAACGACCGCAGCCGCAGGGGGGCGCCAGCCGGCCGGCCTCCTTAGCTTAGGCCCCTCCCACCAGCAGCAGCTGTGCCGAGCGAGCTGCAAGCGAAAGCGGACCGTCGGCACCTGCGGGCAGAGGCAAGGGGCAGCGCTCTCTCGGGAGGGACGGGGACACACACACACACAGACGCGCGCGCCTGCCCGCCTGCCGGAAAAAAAGGAAGAAAAGGTGTATATACTAAGTTTTTTGGAGGGAAACCGCCCGGCTGTCGAAAGGGGCCCGCCTGCGAGGACGGGGACACACACACACACACACACATACACACACACACACACACACACACACAAAAGCCACGCCTGCCTCCCTGGGAAAAGGCTGAAAAAACTAAGTTTTTTGGAGGGAAAACGCACGGGAGCCGAAAAGGGGGCCGGCCTGCTTGCCCAGAGAGTCGAGACGCGGGAAAGTGCACAGAGGGAGCACGGGAACGGAGACGGGGAGGGGGAGGGGGAGAGAGAGACACACAGATGGACGAGAGACGAGACCCGAGAAGAAGGAGCTCCAGTCCACCTCGCTTGCTTGCTTGCTTGCTTGCTTGCTAGCTACGTCTGTCTTTTCACCGCTGAGAGAAGGTGGTGCACCGCTCCCGGAGGCGCTGCAATACCGGGCCGATGCGTGGAGAGGACGGAGCAAGCTCCTGATCCAGCTCCCTGTTCCAAAAATCCGTTTAATATGTGGTCCCCCGATGGGGGACGTATCAGATATTAAACTGATAAGAACAGATACTACACTTGATCTTAGCCAAAAGGCCGAGAAGCGATGCCCGACGCCGGCCTTGGGCGGGCGCGCGGGCGTCCGGCTGGCGCGCAGCGGCGCAGGCCGACGCCTCGGGAGCCCGGTCCGCACGCGGCTGCCGGCCGCCCGGACTCCGCTCTCCCCCTCTCTTGCCTGCCTGCTTGCTCGCCTGCCTGCCCGCCAGTCCCGGGCGGGGGCCCTGCTCTTGGATCTCCTGTCAACGGCCCGACAACGACCGCAGCCGCAGGGGGGCGCCAGCCGGCCGGCCTCCTTAGCTTAGGCCCCTCCCACCAGCAGCAGCTGTGCCGAGCGAGCTGCAAGCGAAAGCGGACCGTCGGCACCTGCGGGCAGAGGCAAGGGGCAGCGCTCTCTCGGGAGGGACGGGGACACACACACACACAGACGCGCGCGCCTGCCCGCCTGCCGGAAAAAAAGGAAGAAAAGGTGTATATACTAAGTTTTTTGGAGGGAAACCGCCCGGCTGTCGAAAGGGGCCCGCCTGCGAGGACGGGGACACACACACACACACACACACACATACACACACACACACACACACACACAAAAGCCACGCCTGCCTCCCTGGGAAAAGGCTGAAAAAACTAAGTTTTTTGGAGGGAAAACGCACGGGAGCCGAAAAGGGGGCCGGCCTGCTTGCCCAGAGAGTCGAGACGCGGGAAAGTGCACAGAGGGAGCACGGGAACGGAGACGGGGAGGGGGAGGGGGAGAGAGAGACACACAGATGGACGAGAGACGAGACCCGAGAAGAAGGAGCTCCAGTCCACCTCGCTTGCTTGCTTGCTTGCTTGCTTGCTAGCTACGTCTGTCTTTTCACCGCTGAGAGAAGGTGGTGCACCGCTCCCGGAGGCGCTGCAATACCGGGCCGATGCGTGGAGAGGACGGAGCAAGCTCCTGATCCAGCTCCCTGTTCCAAAAATCCGTTTAATATGTGGTCCCCCGATGGGGGACGTATCAGATATTAAACTGATAAGAACAGATACTACACTTGATCTTAGCCAAAAGGCCGAGAAGCGATGCCCGACGCCGGCCTTGGGCGGGCGCGCGGGCGTCCGGCTGGCGCGCAGCGGCGCAGGCCGACGCCTCGGGAGCCCGGTCCGCACGCGGCTGCCGGCCGCCCGGACTCCGCTCTCCCCCTCTCTTGCCTGCCTGCTTGCTCGCCTGCCTGCCCGCCAGTCCCGGGCGGGGGCCCTGCTCTTGGATCTCCTGTCAACGGCCCGACAACGACCGCAGCCGCAGGGGGGCGCCAGCCGGCCGGCCTCCTTAGCTTAGGCCCCTCCCACCAGCAGCAGCTGTGCCGAGCGAGCTGCAAGCGAAAGCGGACCGTCGGCACCTGCGGGCAGAGGCAAGGGGCAGCGCTCTCTCGGGAGGGACGGGGACACACACACACACAGACGCGCGCGCCTGCCCGCCTGCCGGAAAAAAAGGAAGAAAAGGTGTATATACTAAGTTTTTTGGAGGGAAACCGCCCGGCTGTCGAAAGGGGCCCGCCTGCGAGGACGGGGACACACACACACACACACACACATACACACACACACACACACACACACAAAAGCCACGCCTGCCTCCCTGGGAAAAGGCTGAAAAAACTAAGTTTTTTGGAGGGAAAACGCACGGGAGCCGAAAAGGGGGCCGGCCTGCTTGCCCAGAGAGTCGAGACGCGGGAAAGTGCACAGAGGGAGCACGGGAACGGAGACGGGGAGGGGGAGGGGGAGAGAGAGACACACAGATGGACGAGAGACGAGACCCGAGAAGAAGGAGCTCCAGTCCACCTCGCTTGCTTGCTTGCTTGCTTGCTTGCTAGCTACGTCTGTCTTTTCACCGCTGAGAGAAGGTGGTGCACCGCTCCCGGAGGCGCTGCAATACCGGGCCGATGCGTGGAGAGGACGGAGCAAGCTCCTGATCCAGCTCCCTGTTCCAAAAATCCGTTTAATATGTGGTCCCCCGATGGGGGACGTATCAGATATTAAACTGATAAGAACAGATACTACACTTGATCTTAGCCAAAAGGCCGAGAAGCGATGCCCGACGCCGGCCTTGGGCGGGCGCGCGGGCGTCCGGCTGGCGCGCAGCGGCGCAGGCCGACGCCTCGGGAGCCCGGTCCGCACGCGGCTGCCGGCCGCCCGGACTCCGCTCTCCCCCTCTCTTGCCTGCCTGCTTGCTCGCCTGCCTGCCCGCCAGTCCCGGGCGGGGGCCCTGCTCTTGGATCTCCTGTCAACGGCCCGACAACGACCGCAGCCGCAGGGGGGCGCCAGCCGGCCGGCCTCCTTAGCTTAGGCCCCTCCCACCAGCAGCAGCTGTGCCGAGCGAGCTGCAAGCGAAAGCGGACCGTCGGCACCTGCGGGCAGAGGCAAGGGGCAGCGCTCTCTCGGGAGGGACGGGGACACACACACACACAGACGCGCGCGCCTGCCCGCCTGCCGGAAAAAAAGGAAGAAAAGGTGTATATACTAAGTTTTTTGGAGGGAAACCGCCCGGCTGTCGAAAGGGGCCCGCCTGCGAGGACGGGGACACACACACACACACACACACATACACACACACACACACACACACACAAAAGCCACGCCTGCCTCCCTGGGAAAAGGCTGAAAAAACTAAGTTTTTTGGAGGGAAAACGCACGGGAGCCGAAAAGGGGGCCGGCCTGCTTGCCCAGAGAGTCGAGACGCGGGAAAGTGCACAGAGGGAGCACGGGAACGGAGACGGGGAGGGGGAGGGGGAGAGAGAGACACACAGATGGACGAGAGACGAGACCCGAGAAGAAGGAGCTCCAGTCCACCTCGCTTGCTTGCTTGCTTGCTTGCTTGCTAGCTACGTCTGTCTTTTCACCGCTGAGAGAAGGTGGTGCACCGCTCCCGGAGGCGCTGCAATACCGGGCCGATGCGTGGAGAGGACGGAGCAAGCTCCTGATCCAGCTCCCTGTTCCAAAAATCCGTTTAATATGTGGTCCCCCGATGGGGGACGTATCAGATATTAAACTGATAAGAACAGATACTACACTTGATCTTAGCCAAAAGGCCGAGAAGCGATGCCCGACGCCGGCCTTGGGCGGGCGCGCGGGCGTCCGGCTGGCGCGCAGCGGCGCAGGCCGACGCCTCGGGAGCCCGGTCCGCACGCGGCTGCCGGCCGCCCGGACTCCGCTCTCCCCCTCTCTTGCCTGCCTGCTTGCTCGCCTGCCTGCCCGCCAGTCCCGGGCGGGGGCCCTGCTCTTGGATCTCCTGTCAACGGCCCGACAACGACCGCAGCCGCAGGGGGGCGCCAGCCGGCCGGCCTCCTTAGCTTAGGCCCCTCCCACCAGCAGCAGCTGTGCCGAGCGAGCTGCAAGCGAAAGCGGACCGTCGGCACCTGCGGGCAGAGGCAAGGGGCAGCGCTCTCTCGGGAGGGACGGGGACACACACACACACAGACGCGCGCGCCTGCCCGCCTGCCGGAAAAAAAGGAAGAAAAGGTGTATATACTAAGTTTTTTGGAGGGAAACCGCCCGGCTGTCGAAAGGGGCCCGCCTGCGAGGACGGGGACACACACACACACCACATACACACACACACACACACACACACACAAAAGCCACGCCTGCCTCCCTGGGAAAAGGCTGAAAAAACTAAGTTTTTTGGAGGGAAAACGCACGGGAGCCGAAAAGGGGGCCGGCCTGCTTGCCCAGAGAGTCGAGACGCGGGAAAGTGCACAGAGGGAGCACGGGAACGGAGACGGGGAGGGGGAGGGGGAGAGAGAGACACACAGATGGACGAGAGACGAGACCCGAGAAGAAGGAGCTCCAGTCCACCTCGCTTGCTTGCTTGCTTGCTTGCTTGCTAGCTACGTCTGTCTTTTCACCGCTGAGAGAAGGTGGTGCACCGCTCCCGGAGGCGCTGCAATACCGGGCCGATGCGTGGAGAGGACGGAGCAAGCTCCTGATCCAGCTCCCTGTTCCAAAAATCCGTTTAATATGTGGTCCCCCGATGGGGGACGTATCAGATATTAAACTGATAAGAACAGATACTACACTTGATCTTAGCCAAAAGGCCGAGAAGCGATGCCCGACGCCGGCCTTGGGCGGGCGCGCGGGCGTCCGGCTGGCGCGCAGCGGCGCAGGCCGACGCCTCGGGAGCCCGGTCCGCACGCGGCTGCCGGCCGCCCGGACTCCGCTCTCCCCCTCTCTTGCCTGCCTGCTTGCTCGCCTGCCTGCCCGCCAGTCCCGGGCGGGGGCCCTGCTCTTGGATCTCCTGTCAACGGCCCGACAACGACCGCAGCCGCAGGGGGGCGCCAGCCGGCCGGCCTCCTTAGCTTAGGCCCCTCCCACCAGCAGCAGCTGTGCCGAGCGAGCTGCAAGCGAAAGCGGACCGTCGGCACCTGCGGGCAGAGGCAAGGGGCAGCGCTCTCTCGGGAGGGACGGGGACACACACACACACAGACGCGCGCGCCTGCCCGCCTGCCGGAAAAAAAGGAAGAAAAGGTGTATATACTAAGTTTTTTGGAGGGAAACCGCCCGGCTGTCGAAAGGGGCCCGCCTGCGAGGACGGGGACACACACACACACACACACACATACACACACACACACACACACACACAAAAGCCACGCCTGCCTCCCTGGGAAAAGGCTGAAAAAACTAAGTTTTTTGGAGGGAAAACGCACGGGAGCCGAAAAGGGGGCCGGCCTGCTTGCCCAGAGAGTCGAGACGCGGGAAAGTGCACAGAGGGAGCACGGGAACGGAGACGGGGAGGGGGAGGGGGAGAGAGAGACACACAGATGGACGAGAGACGAGACCCGAGAAGAAGGAGCTCCAGTCCACCTCGCTTGCTTGCTTGCTTGCTTGCTTGCTAGCTACGTCTGTCTTTTCACCGCTGAGAGAAGGTGGTGCACCGCTCCCGGAGGCGCTGCAATACCGGGCCGATGCGTGGAGAGGACGGAGCAAGCTCCTGATCCAGCTCCCTGTTCCAAAAATCCGTTTAATATGTGGTCCCCCGATGGGGGACGTATCAGATATTAAACTGATAAGAACAGATACTACACTTGATCTTAGCCAAAAGGCCGAGAAGCGATGCCCGACGCCGGCCTTGGGCGGGCGCGCGGGCGTCCGGCTGGCGCGCAGCGGCGCAGGCCGACGCCTCGGGAGCCCGGTCCGCACGCGGCTGCCGGCCGCCCGGACTCCGCTCTCCCCCTCTCTTGCCTGCCTGCTTGCTCGCCTGCCTGCCCGCCAGTCCCGGGCGGGGGCCCTGCTCTTGGATCTCCTGTCAACGGCCCGACAACGACCGCAGCCGCAGGGGGGCGCCAGCCGGCCGGCCTCCTTAGCTTAGGCCCCTCCCACCAGCAGCAGCTGTGCCGAGCGAGCTGCAAGCGAAAGCGGACCGTCGGCACCTGCGGGCAGAGGCAAGGGGCAGCGCTCTCTCGGGAGGGACGGGGACACACACACACACAGACGCGCGCGCCTGCCCGCCTGCCGGAAAAAAAGGAAGAAAAGGTGTATATACTAAGTTTTTTGGAGGGAAACCGCCCGGCTGTCGAAAGGGGCCCGCCTGCGAGGACGGGGACACACACACACACACACACACATACACACACACACACACACACACACAAAGCCACGCCTGCCTCCCTGGGAAAAGGCTGAAAAAACTAAGTTTTTTGGAGGGAAAACGCACGGGAGCCGAAAAGGGGGCCGGCCTGCTTGCCCAGAGAGTCGAGACGCGGGAAAGTGCACAGAGGGAGCACGGGAACGGAGACGGGGAGGGGGAGGGGGAGAGAGAGACACACAGATGGACGAGAGACGAGACCCGAGAAGAAGGAGCTCCAGTCCACCTCGCTTGCTTGCTTGCTTGCTTGCTTGCTAGCTACGTCTGTCTTTTCACCGCTGAGAGAAGGTGGTGCACCGCTCCCGGAGGCGCTGCAATACCGGGCCGATGCGTGGAGAGGACGGAGCAAGCTCCTGATCCAGCTCCCTGTTCCAAAAATCCGTTTAATATGTGGTCCCCCGATGGGGGACGTATCAGATATTAAACTGATAAGAACAGATACTACACTTGATCTTAGCCAAAAGGCCGAGAAGCGATGCCCGACGCCGGCCTTGGGCGGGCGCGCGGGCGTCCGGCTGGCGCGCAGCGGCGCAGGCCGACGCCTCGGGAGCCCGGTCCGCACGCGGCTGCCGGCCGCCCGGACTCCGCTCTCCCCCTCTCTTGCCTGCCTGCTTGCTCGCCTGCCTGCCCGCCAGTCCCGGGCGGGGGCCCTGCTCTTGGATCTCCTGTCAACGGCCCGACAACGACCGCAGCCGCAGGGGGGCGCCAGCCGGCCGGCCTCCTTAGCTTAGGCCCCTCCCACCAGCAGCAGCTGTGCCGAGCGAGCTGCAAGCGAAAGCGGACCGTCGGCACCTGCGGGCAGAGGCAAGGGGCAGCGCTCTCTCGGGAGGGACGGGGACACACACACACACAGACGCGCGCGCCTGCCCGCCTGCCGGAAAAAAAGGAAGAAAAGGTGTATATACTAAGTTTTTTGGAGGGAAACCGCCCGGCTGTCGAAAGGGGCCCGCCTGCGAGGACGGGGACACACACACACACACACACACATACACACACACACACACACACACACACAAAGCCACGCCTGCCTCCCTGGGAAAAGGCTGAAAAAACTAAGTTTTTTGGAGGGAAAACGCACGGGAGCCGAAAAGGGGGCCGGCCTGCTTGCCCAGAGAGTCGAGACGCGGGAAAGTGCACAGAGGGAGCACGGGAACGGAGACGGGGAGGGGGAGGGGGAGAGAGAGACACACAGATGGACGAGAGACGAGACCCGAGAAGAAGGAGCTCCAGTCCACCTCGCTTGCTTGCTTGCTTGCTTGCTTGCTAGCTACGTCTGTCTTTTCACCGCTGAGAGAAGGTGGTGCACCGCTCCCGGAGGCGCTGCAATACCGGGCCGATGCGTGGAGAGGACGGAGCAAGCTCCTGATCCAGCTCCCTGTTCCAAAAATCCGTTTAATATGTGGTCCCCCGATGGGGGACGTATCAGATATTAAACTGATAAGAACAGATACTACACTTGATCTTAGCCAAAAGGCCGAGAAGCGATGCCCGACGCCGGCCTTGGGCGGGCGCGCGGGCGTCCGGCTGGCGCGCAGCGGCGCAGGCCGACGCCTCGGGAGCCCGGTCCGCACGCGGCTGCCGGCCGCCCGGACTCCGCTCTCCCCCTCTCTTGCCTGCCTGCTTGCTCGCCTGCCTGCCCGCCAGTCCCGGGCGGGGGCCCTGCTCTTGGATCTCCTGTCAACGGCCCGACAACGACCGCAGCCGCAGGGGGGCGCCAGCCGGCCGGCCTCCTTAGCTTAGGCCCCTCCCACCAGCAGCAGCTGTGCCGAGCGAGCTGCAAGCGAAAGCGGACCGTCGGCACCTGCGGGCAGAGGCAAGGGGCAGCGCTCTCTCGGGAGGGACGGGGACACACACACACACAGACGCGCGCGCCTGCCCGCCTGCCGGAAAAAAAGGAAGAAAAGGTGTATATACTAAGTTTTTTGGAGGGAAACCGCCCGGCTGTCGAAAGGGGCCCGCCTGCGAGGACGGGGACACACACACACACACACACACATACACACACACACACACACACACACAAAAGCCACGCCTGCCTCCCTGGGAAAAGGCTGAAAAAACTAAGTTTTTTGGAGGGAAAACGCACGGGAGCCGAAAAGGGGGCCGGCCTGCTTGCCCAGAGAGTCGAGACGCGGGAAAGTGCACAGAGGGAGCACGGGAACGGAGACGGGGAGGGGGAGGGGGAGAGAGAGACACACAGATGGACGAGAGACGAGACCCGAGAAGAAGGAGCTCCAGTCCACCTCGCTTGCTTGCTTGCTTGCTTGCTTGCTAGCTACGTCTGTCTTTTCACCGCTGAGAGAAGGTGGTGCACCGCTCCCGGAGGCGCTGCAATACCGGGCCGATGCGTGGAGAGGACGGAGCAAGCTCCTGATCCAGCTCCCTGTTCCAAAAATCCGTTTAATATGTGGTCCCCCGATGGGGGACGTATCAGATATTAAACTGATAAGAACAGATACTACACTTGATCTTAGCCAAAAGGCCGAGAAGCGATGCCCGACGCCGGCCTTGGGCGGGCGCGCGGGCGTCCGGCTGGCGCGCAGCGGCGCAGGCCGACGCCTCGGGAGCCCGGTCCGCACGCGGCTGCCGGCCGCCCGGACTCCGCTCTCCCCCTCTCTTGCCTGCCTGCTTGCTCGCCTGCCTGCCCGCCAGTCCCGGGCGGGGGCCCTGCTCTTGGATCTCCTGTCAACGGCCCGACAACGACCGCAGCCGCAGGGGGGCGCCAGCCGGCCGGCCTCCTTAGCTTAGGCCCCTCCCACCAGCAGCAGCTGTGCCGAGCGAGCTGCAAGCGAAAGCGGACCGTCGGCACCTGCGGGCAGAGGCAAGGGGCAGCGCTCTCTCGGGAGGGACGGGGACACACACACACACAGACGCGCGCGCCTGCCCGCCTGCCGGAAAAAAAGGAAGAAAAGGTGTATATACTAAGTTTTTTGGAGGGAAACCGCCCGGCTGTCGAAAGGGGCCCGCCTGCGAGGACGGGGACACACACACACACACACATACACACACACACACACACACACAAAAGCCACGCCTGCCTCCCTGGGAAAAGGCTGAAAAAACTAAGTTTTTTGGAGGGAAAACGCACGGGAGCCGAAAAGGGGGCCGGCCTGCTTGCCCAGAGAGTCGAGACGCGGGAAAGTGCACAGAGGGAGCACGGGAACGGAGACGGGGAGGGGGAGGGGGAGAGAGAGACACACAGATGGACGAGAGACGAGACCCGAGAAGAAGGAGCTCCAGTCCACCTCGCTTGCTTGCTTGCTTGCTTGCTTGCTAGCTACGTCTGTCTTTTCACCGCTGAGAGAAGGTGGTGCACCGCTCCCGGAGGCGCTGCAATACCGGGCCGATGCGTGGAGAGGACGGAGCAAGCTCCTGATCCAGCTCCCTGTTCCAAAAATCCGTTTAATATGTGGTCCCCCGATGGGGGACGTATCAGATATTAAACTGATAAGAACAGATACTACACTTGATCTTAGCCAAAAGGCCGAGAAGCGATGCCCGACGCCGGCCTTGGGCGGGCGCGCGGGCGTCCGGCTGGCGCGCAGCGGCGCAGGCCGACGCCTCGGGAGCCCGGTCCGCACGCGGCTGCCGGCCGCCCGGACTCCGCTCTCCCCCTCTCTTGCCTGCCTGCTTGCTCGCCTGCCTGCCCGCCAGTCCCGGGCGGGGGCCCTGCTCTTGGATCTCCTGTCAACGGCCCGACAACGACCGCAGCCGCAGGGGGGCGCCAGCCGGCCGGCCTCCTTAGCTTAGGCCCCTCCCACCAGCAGCAGCTGTGCCGAGCGAGCTGCAAGCGAAAGCGGACCGTCGGCACCTGCGGGCAGAGGCAAGGGGCAGCGCTCTCTCGGGAGGGACGGGGACACACACACACACAGACGCGCGCGCCTGCCCGCCTGCCGGAAAAAAAGGAAGAAAAGGTGTATATACTAAGTTTTTTGGAGGGAAACCGCCCGGCTGTCGAAAGGGGCCCGCCTGCGAGGACGGGGACACACACACACACACACACACATACACACACACACACACACACACACAAAAGCCACGCCTGCCTCCCTGGGAAAAGGCTGAAAAAACTAAGTTTTTTGGAGGGAAAACGCACGGGAGCCGAAAAGGGGGCCGGCCTGCTTGCCCAGAGAGTCGAGACGCGGGAAAGTGCACAGAGGGAGCACGGGAACGGAGACGGGGAGGGGGAGGGGGAGAGAGAGACACACAGATGGACGAGAGACGAGACCCGAGAAGAAGGAGCTCCAGTCCACCTCGCTTGCTTGCTTGCTTGCTTGCTTGCTAGCTACGTCTGTCTTTTCACCGCTGAGAGAAGGTGGTGCACCGCTCCCGGAGGCGCTGCAATACCGGGCCGATGCGTGGAGAGGACGGAGCAAGCTCCTGATCCAGCTCCCTGTTCCAAAAATCCGTTTAATATGTGGTCCCCCGATGGGGGACGTATCAGATATTAAACTGATAAGAACAGATACTACACTTGATCTTAGCCAAAAGGCCGAGAAGCGATGCCCGACGCCGGCCTTGGGCGGGCGCGCGGGCGTCCGGCTGGCGCGCAGCGGCGCAGGCCGACGCCTCGGGAGCCCGGTCCGCACGCGGCTGCCGGCCGCCCGGACTCCGCTCTCCCCCTCTCTTGCCTGCCTGCTTGCTCGCCTGCCTGCCCGCCAGTCCCGGGCGGGGGCCCTGCTCTTGGATCTCCTGTCAACGGCCCGACAACGACCGCAGCCGCAGGGGGGCGCCAGCCGGCCGGCCTCCTTAGCTTAGGCCCCTCCCACCAGCAGCAGCTGTGCCGAGCGAGCTGCAAGCGAAAGCGGACCGTCGGCACCTGCGGGCAGAGGCAAGGGGCAGCGCTCTCTCGGGAGGGACGGGGACACACACACACACAGACGCGCGCGCCTGCCCGCCTGCCGGAAAAAAAGGAAGAAAAGGTGTATATACTAAGTTTTTTGGAGGGAAACCGCCCGGCTGTCGAAAGGGGCCCGCCTGCGAGGACGGGGACACACACACACACACACACACATACACACACACACACACACACACACAAAAGCCACGCCTGCCTCCCTGGGAAAAGGCTGAAAAAACTAAGTTTTTTGGAGGGAAAACGCACGGGAGCCGAAAAGGGGGCCGGCCTGCTTGCCCAGAGAGTCGAGACGCGGGAAAGTGCACAGAGGGAGCACGGGAACGGAGACGGGGAGGGGGAGGGGGAGAGAGAGACACACAGATGGACGAGAGACGAGACCCGAGAAGAAGGAGCTCCAGTCCACCTCGCTTGCTTGCTTGCTTGCTTGCTTGCTAGCTACGTCTGTCTTTTCACCGCTGAGAGAAGGTGGTGCACCGCTCCCGGAGGCGCTGCAATACCGGGCCGATGCGTGGAGAGGACGGAGCAAGCTCCTGATCCAGCTCCCTGTTCCAAAAATCCGTTTAATATGTGGTCCCCCGATGGGGGACGTATCAGATATTAAACTGATAAGAACAGATACACAGATACTACACTTGATCTTAGCCAAAAGGCCGAGAAGCGATGCCCGACGCCGGCCTTGGGCGGGCGCGCGGGCGTCCGGCTGGCGCGCAGCGGCGCAGGCCGACGCCTCGGGAGCCCGGTCCGCACGCGGCTGCCGGCCGCCCGGACTCCGCTCTCCCCCTCTCTTGCCTGCCTGCTTGCTCGCCTGCCTGCCCGCCAGTCCCGGGCGGGGGCCCTGCTCTTGGATCTCCTGTCAACGGCCCGACAACGACCGCAGCCGCAGGGGGGCGCCAGCCGGCCGGCCTCCTTAGCTTAGGCCCCTCCCACCAGCAGCAGCTGTGCCGAGCGAGCTGCAAGCGAAAGCGGACCGTCGGCACCTGCGGGCAGAGGCAAGGGGCAGCGCTCTCTCGGGAGGGACGGGGACACACACACACACAGACGCGCGCGCCTGCCCGCCTGCCGGAAAAAAAGGAAGAAAAGGTGTATATACTAAGTTTTTTGGAGGGAAACCGCCCGGCTGTCGAAAGGGGCCCGCCTGCGAGGACGGGGACACACACACACACACACACACACATACACACACACACACACACACACACACAAAGCCACGCCTGCCTCCCTGGGAAAAGGCTGAAAAAACTAAGTTTTTTGGAGGGAAAACGCACGGGAGCCGAAAAGGGGGCCGGCCTGCTTGCCCAGAGAGTCGAGACGCGGGAAAGTGCACAGAGGGAGCACGGGAACGGAGACGGGGAGGGGGAGGGGGAGAGAGAGACACACAGATGGACGAGAGACGAGACCCGAGAAGAAGGAGCTCCAGTCCACCTCGCTTGCTTGCTTGCTTGCTTGCTTGCTAGCTACGTCTGTCTTTTCACCGCTGAGAGAAGGTGGTGCACCGCTCCCGGAGGCGCTGCAATACCGGGCCGATGCGTGGAGAGGACGGAGCAAGCTCCTGATCCAGCTCCCTGTTCCAAAAATCCGTTTAATATGTGGTCCCCCGATGGGGGACGTATCAGATATTAAACTGATAAGAACAGATACTACACTTGATCTTAGCCAAAAGGCCGAGAAGCGATGCCCGACGCCGGCCTTGGGCGGGCGCGCGGGCGTCCGGCTGGCGCGCAGCGGCGCAGGCCGACGCCTCGGGAGCCCGGTCCGCACGCGGCTGCCGGCCGCCCGGACTCCGCTCTCCCCCTCTCTTGCCTGCCTGCTTGCTCGCCTGCCTGCCCGCCAGTCCCGGGCGGGGGCCCTGCTCTTGGATCTCCTGTCAACGGCCCGACAACGACCGCAGCCGCAGGGGGGCGCCAGCCGGCCGGCCTCCTTAGCTTAGGCCCCTCCCACCAGCAGCAGCTGTGCCGAGCGAGCTGCAAGCGAAAGCGGACCGTCGGCACCTGCGGGCAGAGGCAAGGGGCAGCGCTCTCTCGGGAGGGACGGGGACACACACACACACAGACGCGCGCGCCTGCCCGCCTGCCGGAAAAAAAGGAAGAAAAGGTGTATATACTAAGTTTTTTGGAGGGAAACCGCCCGGCTGTCGAAAGGGGCCCGCCTGCGAGGACGGGGACACACACACACACACACACACACACACACATACACACACACACACACACACACAAAAGCCACGCCTGCCTCCCTGGGAAAAGGCTGAAAAAACTAAGTTTTTTGGAGGGAAAACGCACGGGAGCCGAAAAGGGGGCCGGCCTGCTTGCCCAGAGAGTCGAGACGCGGGAAAGTGCACAGAGGGAGCACGGGAACGGAGACGGGGAGGGGGAGGGGGAGAGAGAGACACACAGATGGACGAGAGACGAGACCCGAGAAGAAGGAGCTCCAGTCCACCTCGCTTGCTTGCTTGCTTGCTTGCTTGCTAGCTACGTCTGTCTTTTCACCGCTGAGAGAAGGTGGTGCACCGCTCCCGGAGGCGCTGCAATACCGGGCCGATGCGTGGAGAGGACGGAGCAAGCTCCTGATCCAGCTCCCTGTTCCAAAAATCCGTTTAATATGTGGTCCCCCGATGGGGGACGTATCAGATATTAAACTGATAAGAACAGATACTACACTTGATCTTAGCCAAAAGGCCGAGAAGCGATGCCCGACGCCGGCCTTGGGCGGGCGCGCGGGCGTCCGGCTGGCGCGCAGCGGCGCAGGCCGACGCCTCGGGAGCCCGGTCCGCACGCGGCTGCCGGCCGCCCGGACTCCGCTCTCCCCCTCTCTTGCCTGCCTGCTTGCTCGCCTGCCTGCCCGCCAGTCCCGGGCGGGGGCCCTGCTCTTGGATCTCCTGTCAACGGCCCGACAACGACCGCAGCCGCAGGGGGGCGCCAGCCGGCCGGCCTCCTTAGCTTAGGCCCCTCCCACCAGCAGCAGCTGTGCCGAGCGAGCTGCAAGCGAAAGCGGACCGTCGGCACCTGCGGGCAGAGGCAAGGGGCAGCGCTCTCTCGGGAGGGACGGGGACACACACACACACAGACGCGCGCGCCTGCCCGCCTGCCGGAAAAAAAGGAAGAAAAGGTGTATATACTAAGTTTTTTGGAGGGAAACCGCCCGGCTGTCGAAAGGGGCCCGCCTGCGAGGACGGGGACACACACACACACACACACACATACACACACACACACACACACACACACAAAAGCCACGCCTGCCTCCCTGGGAAAAGGCTGAAAAAACTAAGTTTTTTGGAGGGAAAACGCACGGGAGCCGAAAAGGGGGCCGGCCTGCTTGCCCAGAGAGTCGAGACGCGGGAAAGTGCACAGAGGGAGCACGGGAACGGAGACGGGGAGGGGGAGGGGGAGAGAGAGACACACAGATGGACGAGAGACGAGACCCGAGAAGAAGGAGCTCCAGTCCACCTCGCTTGCTTGCTTGCTTGCTTGCTTGCTAGCTACGTCTGTCTTTTCACCGCTGAGAGAAGGTGGTGCACCGCTCCCGGAGGCGCTGCAATACCGGGCCGATGCGTGGAGAGGACGGAGCAAGCTCCTGATCCAGCTCCCTGTTCCAAAAATCCGTTTAATATGTGGTCCCCCGATGGGGGACGTATCATATTAAACTGATAAGAACAGATACTACACTTGATCTTAGCCAAAAGGCCGAGAAGCGATGCCCGACGCCGGCCTTGGGCGGGCGCGCGGGCGTCCGGCTGGCGCGCAGCGGCGCAGGCCGACGCCTCGGGAGCCCGGTCCGCACGCGGCTGCCGGCCGCCCGGACTCCGCTCTCCCCCTCTCTTGCCTGCCTGCTTGCTCGCCTGCCTGCCCGCCAGTCCCGGGCGGGGGCCCTGCTCTTGGATCTCCTGTCAACGGCCCGACAACGACCGCAGCCGCAGGGGGGCGCCAGCCGGCCGGCCTCCTTAGCTTAGGCCCCTCCCACCAGCAGCAGCTGTGCCGAGCGAGCTGCAAGCGAAAGCGGACCGTCGGCACCTGCGGGCAGAGGCAAGGGGCAGCGCTCTCTCGGGAGGGACGGGGACACACACACACACAGACGCGCGCGCCTGCCCGCCTGCCGGAAAAAAAGGAAGAAAAGGTGTATATACTAAGTTTTTTGGAGGGAAACCGCCCGGCTGTCGAAAGGGGCCCGCCTGCGAGGACGGGGACACACACACACACACACACACACACATACACACACACACACACACACAAAAGCCACGCCTGCCTCCCTGGGAAAAGGCTGAAAAAACTAAGTTTTTTGGAGGGAAAACGCACGGGAGCCGAAAAGGGGGCCGGCCTGCTTGCCCAGAGAGTCGAGACGCGGGAAAGTGCACAGAGGGAGCACGGGAACGGAGACGGGGAGGGGGAGGGGGAGAGAGAGACACACAGATGGACGAGAGACGAGACCCGAGAAGAAGGAGCTCCAGTCCACCTCGCTTGCTTGCTTGCTTGCTTGCTTGCTAGCTACGTCTGTCTTTTCACCGCTGAGAGAAGGTGGTGCACCGCTCCCGGAGGCGCTGCAATACCGGGCCGATGCGTGGAGAGGACGGAGCAAGCTCCTGATCCAGCTCCCTGTTCCAAAAATCCGTTTAATATGTGGTCCCCCGATGGGGGACGTATCAGATATTAAACTGATAAGAACAGATACTACACTTGATCTTAGCCAAAAGGCCGAGAAGCGATGCCCGACGCCGGCCTTGGGCGGGCGCGCGGGCGTCCGGCTGGCGCGCAGCGGCGCAGGCCGACGCCTCGGGAGCCCGGTCCGCACGCGGCTGCCGGCCGCCCGGACTCCGCTCTCCCCCTCTCTTGCCTGCCTGCTTGCTCGCCTGCCTGCCCGCCAGTCCCGGGCGGGGGCCCTGCTCTTGGATCTCCTGTCAACGGCCCGACAACGACCGCAGCCGCAGGGGGGCGCCAGCCGGCCGGCCTCCTTAGCTTAGGCCCCTCCCACCAGCAGCAGCTGTGCCGAGCGAGCTGCAAGCGAAAGCGGACCGTCGGCACCTGCGGGCAGAGGCAAGGGGCAGCGCTCTCTCGGGAGGGACGGGGACACACACACACACAGACGCGCGCGCCTGCCCGCCTGCCGGAAAAAAAGGAAGAAAAGGTGTATATACTAAGTTTTTTGGAGGGAAACCGCCCGGCTGTCGAAAGGGGCCCGCCTGCGAGGACGGGGACACACACACACACACACACACATACACACACACACACACACACACACACAAAGCCACGCCTGCCTCCCTGGGAAAAGGCTGAAAAAACTAAGTTTTTTGGAGGGAAAACGCACGGGAGCCGAAAAGGGGGCCGGCCTGCTTGCCCAGAGAGTCGAGACGCGGGAAAGTGCACAGAGGGAGCACGGGAACGGAGACGGGGAGGGGGAGGGGGAGAGAGAGACACACAGATGGACGAGAGACGAGACCCGAGAAGAAGGAGCTCCAGTCCACCTCGCTTGCTTGCTTGCTTGCTTGCTTGCTAGCTACGTCTGTCTTTTCACCGCTGAGAGAAGGTGGTGCACCGCTCCCGGAGGCGCTGCAATACCGGGCCGATGCGTGGAGAGGACGGAGCAAGCTCCTGATCCAGCTCCCTGTTCCAAAAATCCGTTTAATATGTGGTCCCCCGATGGGGGACGTATCAGATATTAAACTGATAAGAACAGATACTACACTTGATCTTAGCCAAAAGGCCGAGAAGCGATGCCCGACGCCGGCCTTGGGCGGGCGCGCGGGCGTCCGGCTGGCGCGCAGCGGCGCAGGCCGACGCCTCGGGAGCCCGGTCCGCACGCGGCTGCCGGCCGCCCGGACTCCGCTCTCCCCCTCTCTTGCCTGCCTGCTTGCTCGCCTGCCTGCCCGCCAGTCCCGGGCGGGGGCCCTGCTCTTGGATCTCCTGTCAACGGCCCGACAACGACCGCAGCCGCAGGGGGGCGCCAGCCGGCCGGCCTCCTTAGCTTAGGCCCCTCCCACCAGCAGCAGCTGTGCCGAGCGAGCTGCAAGCGAAAGCGGACCGTCGGCACCTGCGGGCAGAGGCAAGGGGCAGCGCTCTCTCGGGAGGGACGGGGACACACACACACACAGACGCGCGCGCCTGCCCGCCTGCCGGAAAAAAAGGAAGAAAAGGTGTATATACTAAGTTTTTTGGAGGGAAACCGCCCGGCTGTCGAAAGGGGCCCGCCTGCGAGGACGGGGACACACACACACACACACACACATACACACACACACACACACACACACACAAGCCACGCCTGCCTCCCTGGGAAAAGGCTGAAAAAACTAAGTTTTTTGGAGGGAAAACGCACGGGAGCCGAAAAGGGGGCCGGCCTGCTTGCCCAGAGAGTCGAGACGCGGGAAAGTGCACAGAGGGAGCACGGGAACGGAGACGGGGAGGGGGAGGGGGAGAGAGAGACACACAGATGGACGAGAGACGAGACCCGAGAAGAAGGAGCTCCAGTCCACCTCGCTTGCTTGCTTGCTTGCTTGCTTGCTAGCTACGTCTGTCTTTTCACCGCTGAGAGAAGGTGGTGCACCGCTCCCGGAGGCGCTGCAATACCGGGCCGATGCGTGGAGAGGACGGAGCAAGCTCCTGATCCAGCTCCCTGTTCCAAAAATCCGTTTAATATGTGGTCCCCCGATGGGGGACGTATCAGATATTAAACTGATAAGAACAGATACTACACTTGATCTTAGCCAAAAGGCCGAGAAGCGATGCCCGACGCCGGCCTTGGGCGGGCGCGCGGGCGTCCGGCTGGCGCGCAGCGGCGCAGGCCGACGCCTCGGGAGCCCGGTCCGCACGCGGCTGCCGGCCGCCCGGACTCCGCTCTCCCCCTCTCTTGCCTGCCTGCTTGCTCGCCTGCCTGCCCGCCAGTCCCGGGCGGGGGCCCTGCTCTTGGATCTCCTGTCAACGGCCCGACAACGACCGCAGCCGCAGGGGGGCGCCAGCCGGCCGGCCTCCTTAGCTTAGGCCCCTCCCACCAGCAGCAGCTGTGCCGAGCGAGCTGCAAGCGAAAGCGGACCGTCGGCACCTGCGGGCAGAGGCAAGGGGCAGCGCTCTCTCGGGAGGGACGGGGACACACACACACACAGACGCGCGCGCCTGCCCGCCTGCCGGAAAAAAAGGAAGAAAAGGTGTATATACTAAGTTTTTTGGAGGGAAACCGCCCGGCTGTCGAAAGGGGCCCGCCTGCGAGGACGGGGACACACACACACACACACACACATACACACACACACACACACACACACACAAAGCCACGCCTGCCTCCCTGGGAAAAGGCTGAAAAAACTAAGTTTTTTGGAGGGAAAACGCACGGGAGCCGAAAAGGGGGCCGGCCTGCTTGCCCAGAGAGTCGAGACGCGGGAAAGTGCACAGAGGGAGCACGGGAACGGAGACGGGGAGGGGGAGGGGGAGAGAGAGACACACAGATGGACGAGAGACGAGACCCGAGAAGAAGGAGCTCCAGTCCACCTCGCTTGCTTGCTTGCTTGCTTGCTTGCTAGCTACGTCTGTCTTTTCACCGCTGAGAGAAGGTGGTGCACCGCTCCCGGAGGCGCTGCAATACCGGGCCGATGCGTGGAGAGGACGGAGCAAGCTCCTGATCCAGCTCCCTGTTCCAAAAATCCGTTTAATATGTGGTCCCCCGATGGGGGACGTATCAGATATTAAACTGATAAGAACAGATACTACACTTGATCTTAGCCAAAAGGCCGAGAAGCGATGCCCGACGCCGGCCTTGGGCGGGCGCGCGGGCGTCCGGCTGGCGCGCAGCGGCGCAGGCCGACGCCTCGGGAGCCCGGTCCGCACGCGGCTGCCGGCCGCCCGGACTCCGCTCTCCCCCTCTCTTGCCTGCCTGCTTGCTCGCCTGCCTGCCCGCCAGTCCCGGGCGGGGGCCCTGCTCTTGGATCTCCTGTCAACGGCCCGACAACGACCGCAGCCGCAGGGGGGCGCCAGCCGGCCGGCCTCCTTAGCTTAGGCCCCTCCCACCAGCAGCAGCTGTGCCGAGCGAGCTGCAAGCGAAAGCGGACCGTCGGCACCTGCGGGCAGAGGCAAGGGGCAGCGCTCTCTCGGGAGGGACGGGGACACACACACACACAGACGCGCGCGCCTGCCCGCCTGCCGGAAAAAAAGGAAGAAAAGGTGTATATACTAAGTTTTTTGGAGGGAAACCGCCCGGCTGTCGAAAGGGGCCCGCCTGCGAGGACGGGGACACACACACACACACACACACATACACACACACACACACACAAAAGCCACGCCTGCCTCCCTGGGAAAAGGCTGAAAAAACTAAGTTTTTTGGAGGGAAAACGCACGGGAGCCGAAAAGGGGGCCGGCCTGCTTGCCCAGAGAGTCGAGACGCGGGAAAGTGCACAGAGGGAGCACGGGAACGGAGACGGGGAGGGGGAGGGGGAGAGAGAGACACACAGATGGACGAGAGACGAGACCCGAGAAGAAGGAGCTCCAGTCCACCTCGCTTGCTTGCTTGCTTGCTTGCTTGCTAGCTACGTCTGTCTTTTCACCGCTGAGAGAAGGTGGTGCACCGCTCCCGGAGGCGCTGCAATACCGGGCCGATGCGTGGAGAGGACGGAGCAAGCTCCTGATCCAGCTCCCTGTTCCAAAAATCCGTTTAATATGAATATGTGGTCCCCCGATGGGGGACGTATCAGATATTAAACTGATAAGAACAGATACTACACTTGATCTTAGCCAAAAGGCCGAGAAGCGATGCCCGACGCCGGCCTTGGGCGGGCGCGCGGGCGTCCGGCTGGCGCGCAGCGGCGCAGGCCGACGCCTCGGGAGCCCGGTCCGCACGCGGCTGCCGGCCGCCCGGACTCCGCTCTCCCCCTCTCTTGCCTGCCTGCTTGCTCGCCTGCCTGCCCGCCAGTCCCGGGCGGGGGCCCTGCTCTTGGATCTCCTGTCAACGGCCCGACAACGACCGCAGCCGCAGGGGGGCGCCAGCCGGCCGGCCTCCTTAGCTTAGGCCCCTCCCACCAGCAGCAGCTGTGCCGAGCGAGCTGCAAGCGAAAGCGGACCGTCGGCACCTGCGGGCAGAGGCAAGGGGCAGCGCTCTCTCGGGAGGGACGGGGACACACACACACACAGACGCGCGCGCCTGCCCGCCTGCCGGAAAAAAAGGAAGAAAAGGTGTATATACTAAGTTTTTTGGAGGGAAACCGCCCGGCTGTCGAAAGGGGCCCGCCTGCGAGGACGGGGACACACACACACACACACACACATACACACACACACACACACACACACAAAAGCCACGCCTGCCTCCCTGGGAAAAGGCTGAAAAAACTAAGTTTTTTGGAGGGAAAACGCACGGGAGCCGAAAAGGGGGCCGGCCTGCTTGCCCAGAGAGTCGAGACGCGGGAAAGTGCACAGAGGGAGCACGGGAACGGAGACGGGGAGGGGGAGGGGGAGAGAGAGACACACAGATGGACGAGAGACGAGACCCGAGAAGAAGGAGCTCCAGTCCACCTCGCTTGCTTGCTTGCTTGCTTGCTTGCTAGCTACGTCTGTCTTTTCACCGCTGAGAGAAGGTGGTGCACCGCTCCCGGAGGCGCTGCAATACCGGGCCGATGCGTGGAGAGGACGGAGCAAGCTCCTGATCCAGCTCCCTGTTCCAAAAATCCGTTTAATATGTGGTCCCCCGATGGGGGACGTATCAGATATTAAACTGATAAGAACAGATACTACACTTGATCTTAGCCAAAAGGCCGAGAAGCGATGCCCGACGCCGGCCTTGGGCGGGCGCGCGGGCGTCCGGCTGGCGCGCAGCGGCGCAGGCCGACGCCTCGGGAGCCCGGTCCGCACGCGGCTGCCGGCCGCCCGGACTCCGCTCTCCCCCTCTCTTGCCTGCCTGCTTGCTCGCCTGCCTGCCCGCCAGTCCCGGGCGGGGGCCCTGCTCTTGGATCTCCTGTCAACGGCCCGACAACGACCGCAGCCGCAGGGGGGCGCCAGCCGGCCGGCCTCCTTAGCTTAGGCCCCTCCCACCAGCAGCAGCTGTGCCGAGCGAGCTGCAAGCGAAAGCGGACCGTCGGCACCTGCGGGCAGAGGCAAGGGGCAGCGCTCTCTCGGGAGGGACGGGGACACACACACACACAGACGCGCGCGCCTGCCCGCCTGCCGGAAAAAAAGGAAGAAAAGGTGTATATACTAAGTTTTTTGGAGGGAAACCGCCCGGCTGTCGAAAGGGGCCCGCCTGCGAGGACGGGGACACACACACACACACACACACATACACACACACACACACACACACACAAAGCCACGCCTGCCTCCCTGGGAAAAGGCTGAAAAAACTAAGTTTTTTGGAGGGAAAACGCACGGGAGCCGAAAAGGGGGCCGGCCTGCTTGCCCAGAGAGTCGAGACGCGGGAAAGTGCACAGAGGGAGCACGGGAACGGAGACGGGGAGGGGGAGGGGGAGAGAGAGACACACAGATGGACGAGAGACGAGACCCGAGAAGAAGGAGCTCCAGTCCACCTCGCTTGCTTGCTTGCTTGCTTGCTTGCTAGCTACGTCTGTCTTTTCACCGCTGAGAGAAGGTGGTGCACCGCTCCCGGAGGCGCTGCAATACCGGGCCGATGCGTGGAGAGGACGGAGCAAGCTCCTGATCCAGCTCCCTGTTCCAAAAATCCGTTTAATATGTGGTCCCCCGATGGGGGACGTATCAGATATTAAACTGATAAGAACAGATACTACACTTGATCTTAGCCAAAAGGCCGAGAAGCGATGCCCGACGCCGGCCTTGGGCGGGCGCGCGGGCGTCCGGCTGGCGCGCAGCGGCGCAGGCCGACGCCTCGGGAGCCCGGTCCGCACGCGGCTGCCGGCCGCCCGGACTCCGCTCTCCCCCTCTCTTGCCTGCCTGCTTGCTCGCCTGCCTGCCCGCCAGTCCCGGGCGGGGGCCCTGCTCTTGGATCTCCTGTCAACGGCCCGACAACGACCGCAGCCGCAGGGGGGCGCCAGCCGGCCGGCCTCCTTAGCTTAGGCCCCTCCCACCAGCAGCAGCTGTGCCGAGCGAGCTGCAAGCGAAAGCGGACCGTCGGCACCTGCGGGCAGAGGCAAGGGGCAGCGCTCTCTCGGGAGGGACGGGGACACACACACACACAGACGCGCGCGCCTGCCCGCCTGCCGGAAAAAAAGGAAGAAAAGGTGTATATACTAAGTTTTTTGGAGGGAAACCGCCCGGCTGTCGAAAGGGGCCCGCCTGCGAGGACGGGGACACACACACACACACACACACATACACACACACACACACACACACACAAAAGCCACGCCTGCCTCCCTGGGAAAAGGCTGAAAAAACTAAGTTTTTTGGAGGGAAAACGCACGGGAGCCGAAAAGGGGGCCGGCCTGCTTGCCCAGAGAGTCGAGACGCGGGAAAGTGCACAGAGGGAGCACGGGAACGGAGACGGGGAGGGGGAGGGGGAGAGAGAGACACACAGATGGACGAGAGACGAGACCCGAGAAGAAGGAGCTCCAGTCCACCTCGCTTGCTTGCTTGCTTGCTTGCTTGCTAGCTACGTCTGTCTTTTCACCGCTGAGAGAAGGTGGTGCACCGCTCCCGGAGGCGCTGCAATACCGGGCCGATGCGTGGAGAGGACGGAGCAAGCTCCTGATCCAGCTCCCTGTTCCAAAAATCCGTTTAATATGTGGTCCCCCGATGGGGGACGTATCAGATATTAAACTGATAAGAACAGATACTACACTTGATCTTAGCCAAAAGGCCGAGAAGCGATGCCCGACGCCGGCCTTGGGCGGGCGCGCGGGCGTCCGGCTGGCGCGCAGCGGCGCAGGCCGACGCCTCGGGAGCCCGGTCCGCACGCGGCTGCCGGCCGCCCGGACTCCGCTCTCCCCCTCTCTTGCCTGCCTGCTTGCTCGCCTGCCTGCCCGCCAGTCCCGGGCGGGGGCCCTGCTCTTGGATCTCCTGTCAACGGCCCGACAACGACCGCAGCCGCAGGGGGGCGCCAGCCGGCCGGCCTCCTTAGCTTAGGCCCCTCCCACCAGCAGCAGCTGTGCCGAGCGAGCTGCAAGCGAAAGCGGACCGTCGGCACCTGCGGGCAGAGGCAAGGGGCAGCGCTCTCTCGGGAGGGACGGGGACACACACACACACAGACGCGCGCGCCTGCCCGCCTGCCGGAAAAAAAGGAAGAAAAGGTGTATATACTAAGTTTTTTGGAGGGAAACCGCCCGGCTGTCGAAAGGGGCCCGCCTGCGAGGACGGGGACACACACACACACACACACACATACACACACACACACACACACACACAAAGCCACGCCTGCCTCCCTGGGAAAAGGCTGAAAAAACTAAGTTTTTTGGAGGGAAAACGCACGGGAGCCGAAAAGGGGGCCGGCCTGCTTGCCCAGAGAGTCGAGACGCGGGAAAGTGCACAGAGGGAGCACGGGAACGGAGACGGGGAGGGGGAGGGGGAGAGAGAGACACACAGATGGACGAGAGACGAGACCCGAGAAGAAGGAGCTCCAGTCCACCTCGCTTGCTTGCTTGCTTGCTTGCTTGCTAGCTACGTCTGTCTTTTCACCGCTGAGAGAAGGTGGTGCACCGCTCCCGGAGGCGCTGCAATACCGGGCCGATGCGTGGAGAGGACGGAGCAAGCTCCTGATCCAGCTCCCTGTTCCAAAAATCCGTTTAATATGTGGTCCCCCGATGGGGGACGTATCAGATATTAAACTGATAAGAACAGATACTACACTTGATCTTAGCCAAAAGGCCGAGAAGCGATGCCCGACGCCGGCCTTGGGCGGGCGCGCGGGCGTCCGGCTGGCGCGCAGCGGCGCAGGCCGACGCCTCGGGAGCCCGGTCCGCACGCGGCTGCCGGCCGCCCGGACTCCGCTCTCCCCCTCTCTTGCCTGCCTGCTTGCTCGCCTGCCTGCCCGCCAGTCCCGGGCGGGGGCCCTGCTCTTGGATCTCCTGTCAACGGCCCGACAACGACCGCAGCCGCAGGGGGGCGCCAGCCGGCCGGCCTCCTTAGCTTAGGCCCCTCCCACCAGCAGCAGCTGTGCCGAGCGAGCTGCAAGCGAAAGCGGACCGTCGGCACCTGCGGGCAGAGGCAAGGGGCAGCGCTCTCTCGGGAGGGACGGGGACACACACACACACAGACGCGCGCGCCTGCCCGCCTGCCGGAAAAAAAGGAAGAAAAGGTGTATATACTAAGTTTTTTGGAGGGAAACCGCCCGGCTGTCGAAAGGGGCCCGCCTGCGAGGACGGGGACACACACACACACACACACACACATACACACACACACACACACACACACAAAGCCACGCCTGCCTCCCTGGGAAAAGGCTGAAAAAACTAAGTTTTTTGGAGGGAAAACGCACGGGAGCCGAAAAGGGGGCCGGCCTGCTTGCCCAGAGAGTCGAGACGCGGGAAAGTGCACAGAGGGAGCACGGGAACGGAGACGGGGAGGGGGAGGGGGAGAGAGAGACACACAGATGGACGAGAGACGAGACCCGAGAAGAAGGAGCTCCAGTCCACCTCGCTTGCTTGCTTGCTTGCTTGCTTGCTAGCTACGTCTGTCTTTTCACCGCTGAGAGAAGGTGGTGCACCGCTCCCGGAGGCGCTGCAATACCGGGCCGATGCGTGGAGAGGACGGAGCAAGCTCCTGATCCAGCTCCCTGTTCCAAAAATCCGTTTAATATGTGGTCCCCCGATGGGGGACGTATCAGATATTAAACTGATAAGAACAGATACTACACTTGATCTTAGCCAAAAGGCCGAGAAGCGATGCCCGACGCCGGCCTTGGGCGGGCGCGCGGGCGTCCGGCTGGCGCGCAGCGGCGCAGGCCGACGCCTCGGGAGCCCGGTCCGCACGCGGCTGCCGGCCGCCCGGACTCCGCTCTCCCCCTCTCTTGCCTGCCTGCTTGCTCGCCTGCCTGCCCGCCAGTCCCGGGCGGGGGCCCTGCTCTTGGATCTCCTGTCAACGGCCCGACAACGACCGCAGCCGCAGGGGGGCGCCAGCCGGCCGGCCTCCTTAGCTTAGGCCCCTCCCACCAGCAGCAGCTGTGCCGAGCGAGCTGCAAGCGAAAGCGGACCGTCGGCACCTGCGGGCAGAGGCAAGGGGCAGCGCTCTCTCGGGAGGGACGGGGACACACACACACACAGACGCGCGCGCCTGCCCGCCTGCCGGAAAAAAAGGAAGAAAAGGTGTATATACTAAGTTTTTTGGAGGGAAACCGCCCGGCTGTCGAAAGGGGCCCGCCTGCGAGGACGGGGACACACACACACACACACACACATACACACACACACACACACACACACAAAAGCCACGCCTGCCTCCCTGGGAAAAGGCTGAAAAAACTAAGTTTTTTGGAGGGAAAACGCACGGGAGCCGAAAAGGGGGCCGGCCTGCTTGCCCAGAGAGTCGAGACGCGGGAAAGTGCACAGAGGGAGCACGGGAACGGAGACGGGGAGGGGGAGGGGGAGAGAGAGACACACAGATGGACGAGAGACGAGACCCGAGAAGAAGGAGCTCCAGTCCACCTCGCTTGCTTGCTTGCTTGCTTGCTTGCTAGCTACGTCTGTCTTTTCACCGCTGAGAGAAGGTGGTGCACCGCTCCCGGAGGCGCTGCAATACCGGGCCGATGCGTGGAGAGGACGGAGCAAGCTCCTGATCCAGCTCCCTGTTCCAAAAATCCGTTTAATATGTGGTCCCCCGATGGGGGACGTATCAGATATTAAACTGATAAGAACAGATACTACACTTGATCTTAGCCAAAAGGCCGAGAAGCGATGCCCGACGCCGGCCTTGGGCGGGCGCGCGGGCGTCCGGCTGGCGCGCAGCGGCGCAGGCCGACGCCTCGGGAGCCCGGTCCGCACGCGGCTGCCGGCCGCCCGGACTCCGCTCTCCCCCTCTCTTGCCTGCCTGCTTGCTCGCCTGCCTGCCCGCCAGTCCCGGGCGGGGGCCCTGCTCTTGGATCTCCTGTCAACGGCCCGACAACGACCGCAGCCGCAGGGGGGCGCCAGCCGGCCGGCCTCCTTAGCTTAGGCCCCTCCCACCAGCAGCAGCTGTGCCGAGCGAGCTGCAAGCGAAAGCGGACCGTCGGCACCTGCGGGCAGAGGCAAGGGGCAGCGCTCTCTCGGGAGGGACGGGGACACACACACACACAGACGCGCGCGCCTGCCCGCCTGCCGGAAAAAAAGGAAGAAAAGGTGTATATACTAAGTTTTTTGGAGGGAAACCGCCCGGCTGTCGAAAGGGGCCCGCCTGCGAGGACGGGGACACACACACACACACACACACACATACACACACACACACACACACACACAAAAGCCACGCCTGCCTCCCTGGGAAAAGGCTGAAAAAACTAAGTTTTTTGGAGGGAAAACGCACGGGAGCCGAAAAGGGGGCCGGCCTGCTTGCCCAGAGAGTCGAGACGCGGGAAAGTGCACAGAGGGAGCACGGGAACGGAGACGGGGAGGGGGAGGGGGAGAGAGAGACACACAGATGGACGAGAGACGAGACCCGAGAAGAAGGAGCTCCAGTCCACCTCGCTTGCTTGCTTGCTTGCTTGCTTGCTAGCTACGTCTGTCTTTTCACCGCTGAGAGAAGGTGGTGCACCGCTCCCGGAGGCGCTGCAATACCGGGCCGATGCGTGGAGAGGACGGAGCAAGCTCCTGATCCAGCTCCCTGTTCCAAAAATCCGTTTAATATGTGGTCCCCCGATGGGGGACGTATCAGATATTAAACTGATAAGAACAGATACTACACTTGATCTTAGCCAAAAGGCCGAGAAGCGATGCCCGACGCCGGCCTTGGGCGGGCGCGCGGGCGTCCGGCTGGCGCGCAGCGGCGCAGGCCGACGCCTCGGGAGCCCGGTCCGCACGCGGCTGCCGGCCGCCCGGACTCCGCTCTCCCCCTCTCTTGCCTGCCTGCTTGCTCGCCTGCCTGCCCGCCAGTCCCGGGCGGGGGCCCTGCTCTTGGATCTCCTGTCAACGGCCCGACAACGACCGCAGCCGCAGGGGGGCGCCAGCCGGCCGGCCTCCTTAGCTTAGGCCCCTCCCACCAGCAGCAGCTGTGCCGAGCGAGCTGCAAGCGAAAGCGGACCGTCGGCACCTGCGGGCAGAGGCAAGGGGCAGCGCTCTCTCGGGAGGGACGGGGACACACACACACACAGACGCGCGCGCCTGCCCGCCTGCCGGAAAAAAAGGAAGAAAAGGTGTATATACTAAGTTTTTTGGAGGGAAACCGCCCGGCTGTCGAAAGGGGCCCGCCTGCGAGGACGGGGACACACACACACACACACACACACATACACACACACACACACACACACAAAAGCCACGCCTGCCTCCCTGGGAAAAGGCTGAAAAAACTAAGTTTTTTGGAGGGAAAACGCACGGGAGCCGAAAAGGGGGCCGGCCTGCTTGCCCAGAGAGTCGAGACGCGGGAAAGTGCACAGAGGGAGCACGGGAACGGAGACGGGGAGGGGGAGGGGGAGAGAGAGACACACAGATGGACGAGAGACGAGACCCGAGAAGAAGGAGCTCCAGTCCACCTCGCTTGCTTGCTTGCTTGCTTGCTTGCTAGCTACGTCTGTCTTTTCACCGCTGAGAGAAGGTGGTGCACCGCTCCCGGAGGCGCTGCAATACCGGGCCGATGCGTGGAGAGGACGGAGCAAGCTCCTGATCCAGCTCCCTGTTCCAAAAATCCGTTTAATATGTGGTCCCCCGATGGGGGACGTATCAGATATTAAACTGATAAGAACAGATACTACACTTGATCTTAGCCAAAAGGCCGAGAAGCGATGCCCGACGCCGGCCTTGGGCGGGCGCGCGGGCGTCCGGCTGGCGCGCAGCGGCGCAGGCCGACGCCTCGGGAGCCCGGTCCGCACGCGGCTGCCGGCCGCCCGGACTCCGCTCTCCCCCTCTCTTGCCTGCCTGCTTGCTCGCCTGCCTGCCCGCCAGTCCCGGGCGGGGGCCCTGCTCTTGGATCTCCTGTCAACGGCCCGACAACGACCGCAGCCGCAGGGGGGCGCCAGCCGGCCGGCCTCCTTAGCTTAGGCCCCTCCCACCAGCAGCAGCTGTGCCGAGCGAGCTGCAAGCGAAAGCGGACCGTCGGCACCTGCGGGCAGAGGCAAGGGGCAGCGCTCTCTCGGGAGGGACGGGGACACACACACACACAGACGCGCGCGCCTGCCCGCCTGCCGGAAAAAAAGGAAGAAAAGGTGTATATACTAAGTTTTTTGGAGGGAAACCGCCCGGCTGTCGAAAGGGGCCCGCCTGCGAGGACGGGGACACACACACACACACACACACACACATACACACACACACACACACACAAAAGCCACGCCTGCCTCCCTGGGAAAAGGCTGAAAAAACTAAGTTTTTTGGAGGGAAAACGCACGGGAGCCGAAAAGGGGGCCGGCCTGCTTGCCCAGAGAGTCGAGACGCGGGAAAGTGCACAGAGGGAGCACGGGAACGGAGACGGGGAGGGGGAGGGGGAGAGAGAGACACACAGATGGACGAGAGACGAGACCCGAGAAGAAGGAGCTCCAGTCCACCTCGCTTGCTTGCTTGCTTGCTTGCTTGCTAGCTACGTCTGTCTTTTCACCGCTGAGAGAAGGTGGTGCACCGCTCCCGGAGGCGCTGCAATACCGGGCCGATGCGTGGAGAGGACGGAGCAAGCTCCTGATCCAGCTCCCTGTTCCAAAAATCCGTTTAATATGTGGTCCCCCGATGGGGGACGTATCAGATATTAAACTGATAAGAACAGATACTACACTTGATCTTAGCCAAAAGGCCGAGAAGCGATGCCCGACGCCGGCCTTGGGCGGGCGCGCGGGCGTCCGGCTGGCGCGCAGCGGCGCAGGCCGACGCCTCGGGAGCCCGGTCCGCACGCGGCTGCCGGCCGCCCGGACTCCGCTCTCCCCCTCTCTTGCCTGCCTGCTTGCTCGCCTGCCTGCCCGCCAGTCCCGGGCGGGGGCCCTGCTCTTGGATCTCCTGTCAACGGCCCGACAACGACCGCAGCCGCAGGGGGGCGCCAGCCGGCCGGCCTCCTTAGCTTAGGCCCCTCCCACCAGCAGCAGCTGTGCCGAGCGAGCTGCAAGCGAAAGCGGACCGTCGGCACCTGCGGGCAGAGGCAAGGGGCAGCGCTCTCTCGGGAGGGACGGGGACACACACACACACAGACGCGCGCGCCTGCCCGCCTGCCGGAAAAAAAGGAAGAAAAGGTGTATATACTAAGTTTTTTGGAGGGAAACCGCCCGGCTGTCGAAAGGGGCCCGCCTGCGAGGACGGGGACACACACACACACACACACACACATACACACACACACACACACACACACAAAGCCACGCCTGCCTCCCTGGGAAAAGGCTGAAAAAACTAAGTTTTTTGGAGGGAAAACGCACGGGAGCCGAAAAGGGGGCCGGCCTGCTTGCCCAGAGAGTCGAGACGCGGGAAAGTGCACAGAGGGAGCACGGGAACGGAGACGGGGAGGGGGAGGGGGAGAGAGAGACACACAGATGGACGAGAGACGAGACCCGAGAAGAAGGAGCTCCAGTCCACCTCGCTTGCTTGCTTGCTTGCTTGCTTGCTAGCTACGTCTGTCTTTTCACCGCTGAGAGAAGGTGGTGCACCGCTCCCGGAGGCGCTGCAATACCGGGCCGATGCGTGGAGAGGACGGAGCAAGCTCCTGATCCAGCTCCCTGTTCCAAAAATCCGTTTAATATGTGGTCCCCCGATGGGGGACGTATCAGATATTAAACTGATAAGAACAGATACTACACTTGATCTTAGCCAAAAGGCCGAGAAGCGATGCCCGACGCCGGCCTTGGGCGGGCGCGCGGGCGTCCGGCTGGCGCGCAGCGGCGCAGGCCGACGCCTCGGGAGCCCGGTCCGCACGCGGCTGCCGGCCGCCCGGACTCCGCTCTCCCCCTCTCTTGCCTGCCTGCTTGCTCGCCTGCCTGCCCGCCAGTCCCGGGCGGGGGCCCTGCTCTTGGATCTCCTGTCAACGGCCCGACAACGACCGCAGCCGCAGGGGGGCGCCAGCCGGCCGGCCTCCTTAGCTTAGGCCCCTCCCACCAGCAGCAGCTGTGCCGAGCGAGCTGCAAGCGAAAGCGGACCGTCGGCACCTGCGGGCAGAGGCAAGGGGCAGCGCTCTCTCGGGAGGGACGGGGACACACACACACACAGACGCGCGCGCCTGCCCGCCTGCCGGAAAAAAAGGAAGAAAAGGTGTATATACTAAGTTTTTTGGAGGGAAACCGCCCGGCTGTCGAAAGGGGCCCGCCTGCGAGGACGGGGACACACACACACACACACACACATACACACACACACACACACACACACAAAAGCCACGCCTGCCTCCCTGGGAAAAGGCTGAAAAAACTAAGTTTTTTGGAGGGAAAACGCACGGGAGCCGAAAAGGGGGCCGGCCTGCTTGCCCAGAGAGTCGAGACGCGGGAAAGTGCACAGAGGGAGCACGGGAACGGAGACGGGGAGGGGGAGGGGGAGAGAGAGACACACAGATGGACGAGAGACGAGACCCGAGAAGAAGGAGCTCCAGTCCACCTCGCTTGCTTGCTTGCTTGCTTGCTTGCTAGCTACGTCTGTCTTTTCACCGCTGAGAGAAGGTGGTGCACCGCTCCCGGAGGCGCTGCAATACCGGGCCGATGCGTGGAGAGGACGGAGCAAGCTCCTGATCCAGCTCCCTGTTCCAAAAATCCGTTTAATATGTGGTCCCCCGATGGGGGACGTATCAGATATTAAACTGATAAGAACAGATACTACACTTGATCTTAGCCAAAAGGCCGAGAAGCGATGCCCGACGCCGGCCTTGGGCGGGCGCGCGGGCGTCCGGCTGGCGCGCAGCGGCGCAGGCCGACGCCTCGGGAGCCCGGTCCGCACGCGGCTGCCGGCCGCCCGGACTCCGCTCTCCCCCTCTCTTGCCTGCCTGCTTGCTCGCCTGCCTGCCCGCCAGTCCCGGGCGGGGGCCCTGCTCTTGGATCTCCTGTCAACGGCCCGACAACGACCGCAGCCGCAGGGGGGCGCCAGCCGGCCGGCCTCCTTAGCTTAGGCCCCTCCCACCAGCAGCAGCTGTGCCGAGCGAGCTGCAAGCGAAAGCGGACCGTCGGCACCTGCGGGCAGAGGCAAGGGGCAGCGCTCTCTCGGGAGGGACGGGGACACACACACACACAGACGCGCGCGCCTGCCCGCCTGCCGGAAAAAAAGGAAGAAAAGGTGTATATACTAAGTTTTTTGGAGGGAAACCGCCCGGCTGTCGAAAGGGGCCCGCCTGCGAGGACGGGGACACACACACACACACACACACATACACACACACACACACACACACACAAAAGCCACGCCTGCCTCCCTGGGAAAAGGCTGAAAAAACTAAGTTTTTTGGAGGGAAAACGCACGGGAGCCGAAAAGGGGGCCGGCCTGCTTGCCCAGAGAGTCGAGACGCGGGAAAGTGCACAGAGGGAGCACGGGAACGGAGACGGGGAGGGGGAGGGGGAGAGAGAGACACACAGATGGACGAGAGACGAGACCCGAGAAGAAGGAGCTCCAGTCCACCTCGCTTGCTTGCTTGCTTGCTTGCTTGCTAGCTACGTCTGTCTTTTCACCGCTGAGAGAAGGTGGTGCACCGCTCCCGGAGGCGCTGCAATACCGGGCCGATG